>NC_030444.2:1223804-1248804 GCF_001660625.3 Ictalurus punctatus
TATGGATCAGTGGCGTATGGAAAACACCTGCTTTCTGTCGCCGCCGTCGGTTTTCACAAGTATTGATGGTGTTACACAGCAGACGTGTCACACACACACACACACACACACGTCTGATAGAACCGGGTATGAACATTAGCCACAAATCCTGACACACAATTTAACACCCACACAGCTATAAACCCAAAGTCGCTGTGAAGTCTACCGCTGTTGCTATAGAAAGGATAACGCGTTACCGTGGAAACGAGCGCGTGAATATAAACCTGCGATTTCATCAGAGCTGCCGTTATAGACGATGAAATCCGTCAACGTATTCTGACCAATCGCAATCCGGAACTCCATTAACTGTTAACTATTTGGTCGTGGAGTAAAAGTCAAGTCTAAAAGAACGTTCCATAAGTGAGATACATCGGCTCGTTCCAGATGTGAGATACATGGGCTCGTTCCAGATGTGAGATACATCGTGGCGCGTCCTTTTCTCGCAGCTCCAGTCTCTGATGTCCGGATAAAAACGACGACTTGTCTCGGACCCGATCTGTCTGGCGCTGTGCGAGCAGGTGTACATGCAATAACAGAGAACAAGGTGTACACAAACTCCACAGCATGTACACACAGGGTGCTGTATCTGATCTGTCAGTGAACAACGCCGTCTCTCTCTCTCACACACACACACAGTGTAAACTAGGTTAGTGATCGATTCCCACTTCTTGAGTTTGAGGTGCATTGTATTGTTTATTGCGTCATCATCCAGGAAGCTCAATTTGTTTCAAAAGACAAACCCGCTGTTAGCGTAGCGTAGCTTAGCACAATCGTCCCCCACCTTGTCCCAGATCCCTGCATTCCTCTGAGCGAGTGCCGTGTGGAGGCCAGCTGTTTTATTTATTTTCGACTTGACTGCTGAGATAAACATGCTTCGCAGCCTCTGCAGATATCCACGTCAGATTATTCCCCCTTCGTGAAGTCTACGCGCTCCTACTGCAACCTTCCGAACGCCAGCAAACTCCTGCTCCCCAAGCTCCTACTCTGAGCTTTTCAGATCATGAGGTCTACACACTCCTAGAGCAACCGTTCCTGAGGTCGACAAGTCCTTTTGCAGACTTTATGAGCTCTTGTGCCCATTTTGTGTTCTAGAAGGTCCTTTCTCAACCTTGCTGTGGTCTAGAAGAACCTTGCTGTGTCCTCCATCCTTCCCGAGGGCTAGAATCTCCTACTCCAGTATTCCAGATGTCTACAAGCTCCTGTACATGTCTTGCAGTTTATAAGTTCACATCCCACTCTTCCACTATCCTTCTTGAGGTCTATAATCTCCTATGCTGGAGTTTTTATGTCTACAATCTCCCTTTCCAGCCATCATGGCGACTACAAGCTTCTAAAAACGTCTCACTGTGGTCCACTCCACCCTTCTTGGGATCTAGGCTCTCAATCCAGACATTTTTGAGGTACAGAATCCTTCCATAGCCTCTATGAGGTCTTCAAGGTCCTTCTCAAGTTTTGAGGTCTACAAGCTCCTTACCCCAGAGTGCCTTTCTCAACTTTCTTGAAATCTACTCCAGCCTTTCTGAAGTCTGCAAGCTCCTGTTCCAGATACTCCTAATCCATCTACCAGCTTCTGGTAAAAAGCTTCTTTTTAAGCTTCTTAAAGTTCTTCTTCCAGAGAACTACATAGTTCTACATCTCTACCATCATATGGTCTACAAGCTTTTGTTCCCATCTAGTGGTTTATCAAAGGCCTCCAAAGGTCTACAAACACAGTCAAGCAATTCCTGAGGTCTAGAATGTCCTACTTCAGTCTTGTATGAAGGTCTTCAAGCTATTATACACAACGTGTGGGCTAATAAGTCCCTTTCCCAACCTTCCTGAGGTCTGCAAGCTCCTACTCGAGGTTTCACAGGATTTACAGTCTCCTATTGTCTTTAAGCAGGTCTGTAAGTTCCAATACCATCCCTCTTGAGAACTACAGGCTTCTTCTAGAGCCTTCCTAAACATTCAGCTCTATTGGTACAATAAAGGAATTGGTTAACTACATCACCATTGGTCATAAAGAAAATGGATGGAATAAAAAATGTCTCAGCTCAGACTCAAACCCATGACCCATGGACACATCATGAGGTTTGTTGCACTTTTCATGGACTGGACCACCCAGAGACAAGAAGCAAATATCCACTTCGGCCATAAAACCGGTTCGTTGTGACTGGAATCTGGTCACTTCATAATAGGAATTATGGGAGTCGCATATTTCAGGTCGCCAAACGTAGGTTGTCACAGCATTAGGGGTCACAGGTCAAGCCACGGAGACAGCAAGCTATTGCTCAGAGTTACTCATTTAGCTGTGTGTGTGTGTGTGTGTGTGTGTGTGTGTGTGTGTGTGTGTGTCTGAGTAGAATAATGGCAATGTGTAGAGTGGACTTTCCTATACAAACGAACGTAAGTGACTGACACATGTTTGTTCAGTTAACACAATAATTAAACAAAGCAACTCAGAGTAAACAAACCAAACCATCTCCTGTCCCAATCTGTCTGATAATCTGCCTGAAGAAAATCACCAAGTAGTGTTGGTGCCTCATAGCTCCAGTTGTTCCACCCGGTTTCCTCCAGGTTCTCCGGGTTCCACCTTCTTCCCAACACCTCCAACCAAAAATTTACTATGGAATCCCGAACTCGTTTCGCAGACGTCCCACAACAATAAGCGTAACTGTAAATGGACAAAACGTACAATGTGCACTGGAGCTACAAGCGTGATGGAGTAATGGAAGCTAGCTATAGCTAGCAGTTGAGCACTGTTTATACTACATATCGACATCATTGCACACCCACATCAATAAACTCTTATTACTGCAGACAAAAATAAATAAAAAGTTTGCAGGTAGGAGGCACGGCCTGAACTCTGAAGTTCAAACTGGATCAGTATGTGTATTATATCAGTCTTATTTTGTTTCCACGTTCACAAATTTCGACGTGCATCTTGCACCGTGATGCTAAACTGGTAGCTTCCATTACTCATGCGCTACATTAGCCTTATAGCTCCAGTTACAAATGGACTTCAGTGAGAGGCTCTGAAATCCAGAATGGAATTTAAGTGCTCTCACTCAGATTGACCCTTAACCCCAGAGTCCCTGCTATGCCTGGTGACCTTTCACCTTTAACAACCTGCAGGTCAGCTCCAGACGTTCATGCTGGACCGAGGCGTCTCGGGCTCTGCCGGCGTGCGTCGCTTTTAAGCTTGGTATAATACTCAAACGATGACGCTACACCGCCAGGCAAACGTTCTGCAATAAAAAGTTGCATTTATTATCATTACTAATATTATTATCAATTTTTTACATTTGTTTTTTTTTTTCTCTTCCTCCAGACATCTGTTGCCTTATCGGAAAAAGACCGAGCAGGTAGGTGCTCACAATTTTAATTTGTACACATGGCTACCTGAAGTTCATGACACTGCTTCTTCTTCTGTTTGTGATGTCATGCTGCTGGGACTTGTGGGAAATCCACCTTCTTTGAATGTGAACAGTTACAATGCATTAAAACTAGCTAGGTGTTTAACTAACATTAAATAGCACGCTCTGTTTGGGTATCGTAGTTGCATTTTGCATACTAGGGCGAGCTAGTCAAACCGTCAGCGCATTTGAACAGAAACCCTGGTGTCTTCTGCCCCTCTAGTTCTTTAGGTTAGGCAGGTGAGGATATAGCAATCACACTCAGGTTCACCGACTTCTATTGAATTAATTGTAAAGACACGAATAACTACATTACGCAATAAAAGGCCAGAAACTCGCAAACTTACGTTAGACTACAGGAGAATTTCCCCAAAGTGACGCAACCTAAGCACTATAATGTACTATACGCAAGTGTTCACGATGTAGTGTTAAACCTTAAGATCCAAAAACAGGAAGGAAAGTACACAACAGCGTCCCCAAAATATAGTTGATCAGCCAAGACATTTTAATTGTGTGAACTTTAGCAAACCCTTAGGGACACTTTATAGCTACCAATTTAGCTACGATATCTACAGACTGCATGTCTAAAACTTCCCACAATCATCTCAGTCCATCTTTTTGGAGATGTTCAGCGTCTCAAACAGACTTGTGATGTGGTTTCTGCCACAATGTTATCTATAAATAAACAGAGACGGCACAGGGATAAAACCGGTCGTAAAGGACGTCAGGAGGATTACAGAGATGGGGTTTGTGCCGAATGTAAAAGTGTGTACATTCGAAGCTTGACGCTTTTAATTACCACCGATAGATTTCCACTCCGACCGACTTTAAACGATGTTTGTGAGAATGTTTGAACGTAATGTTTGAGCGACGTGTCGGTCCGAGGCCGAGTTATGCAGCGTGATGACCCCCGTGGTTCTGCGGCTCTTTGTGTTTGTACGTGACGCAATCCAGAGCCGGCGACAGCACAATGTCCCCCCTGTCCACGGCCCACCGAGGCTTCCCTTTATCAGTTTGAGGAACAGGGGCTGCTTCTTCTTCTTCGTGCTATTCCCATTGCGCAAAAGAGGGAGCGCATTCATGCTACGTTTTTTGCATTGTTATTCAGTCACGTATTAAAGATGAACGTGTTGGAAAGGATGGGAATGTCAAGCGTGATAAATCACAGAAAAGTTCCGGTGTCTTAACACCCAGGCATGAAACTAACGTTTGCATACACGGCTATCTGAAGGTATCATGGGGGTACAGAACAGCAAACAGGGCAAAAGCTCATACTGTTCCTGGTCCTGGCTCAAGGAATTTTGGTTTAATTGAAGGAAAGAAACAAATGTTCACTTAGATTTACGTAACAACATGTTTTTAAGAAGAGAACCAGATCAGATTTGCTGTAACCAGATCAAATCAGAGAACCACATTCAAGAACCACAGCAATGGTTTTTTGGTCTGTTCATCTGTCCTAACCCTTAAGATTTGTTTGTAGAACCTTTATTGAAAGAGTTACACCTTTTCAACCAGCCAAAGAAACCTTGAGGAACTGTTTGTTTTATCCTCTGAAGGACTGTGGAGAAAATGAAAGCTAGGAGAAAAAAAATCCCCTAAACACTAGGTGTGTTTGATTTCCAGCTACTCTCACTCCGCTGTTATAAACTGTGCCCCCACTTCCTGTTCCTCCTGGACCCACTTGTTAAGGGCAGGAAATTCCACTGTGCACTCTTTGGATGGTGAGACAGGAAAGAAAAGAGAAACAGAAAAGGTAGAGTGGTGACTGAAAGTGCCCACAGAATGAAGGCAAGGAAATGAAAGGCATGCTGGGAGATCTTCCTGCGGTTTACATTTGATCAGGCGCTACCTTTCTTCTCTGATCCCAGACCAGATTCTCCTCTCGGTTCTAATCCTAAACAATGACCTGACCATGCTGAGTTAAGTTATACGAAATCAGTGAAGTTAGGAAAAGTTCCTTCATTCGTGATACATTTGTTTTTTTTTTAAAATAATTTGTGATCGAGAGCTGGAACGGTTCCCGAACCAACACAAGCAGGTCTTCAAAACCATAAGACAAATACCAGCGCTGTTCTGACATCAGACTGAAAAAGTGAACTCATACGCTCACCTGCGGTACTACTTTGTACCTGCAATAATCTCTGAATAGACCCCCCATGATTTTCTTTCTGAATCCCAAAGCGCTTTGATGTGTCAGTTCCTTCTGAGCATTCCTACCCCCATTACCCCCACTCCTCCAACCACTGAGTGGAACCAAGGCAAGAACAAAGGCTCCATTACTAACTCCTATAGCAATGTTCTCAGATGCAGGTCCAGTGTAGAAATGTCTGGTTGATTAGGATCAGTTGGAAGGGGTCTTGATTGGACAGAAAAGTACCAGGGCTAGGTAGAGAACTGTTTAATCAGAATCGGAATGAAAAATGTATGGAAAACTGGAATTCATTCAGCAAAATCAGAGTAGAACCGTAGATACGAGTGGGATAAAGGGGTAAGGATCTGCAAAGGTAACGCTTTTCGCTTCGAAGGGATCTGATGAGGACGGTTCTTTGGGGCAGGGGATCTCTAAGGCACCATGACGTGTCAAACATGCGGCTGGTTTTCAGACAGAGAATTCGGGTTGATGGGAATACCAGCTGCTGGGTACCTGGTGTAAGACTGTTTAATTCATTTCCCTTATACTCCCATGTTTACCAATTCATGGGAGCGCTAGATCATGCAATATTTGAGAATTCAGGCCTAGTAGCAACTGTACGAGGTATCTATCATGACTATCTATCCATTTCTGACCCCTAACCGCCTCTGCATAGGGCTCCAGGAATAAAATATACTTAGCATTACCGGTATTGGGTGGAGGCTGCCTAACAATGGCCTTGGCCTGCTCCTTAAATAGTCTAAAGTGCAACTGTGTTTAAAAAAAACCCAACATCACCACCACAGCAGTCACCATCCATCTATTGATAGCAGTGGCTCGACTGAACTTTCACCTGGAGAGCTCATTATTTAAGAAGTGGACACTCGAGAATAACACTTGTTTATATGACACGCTATCTACGGACGGAAAGGTGGAGAAGGTAGAGGGGAAGTATTTTATCACTCTTAGGAATATTGTGGGATAGCATCGGGTTTCCAGGAAGACAGACATTCTTGTGTTGTGGAGAACTGGAAAGAAGATCGTTCTTATCTTTGACTTTTTTTTTCTAGTTGAATGAAACAGCAACCTTGCTTTCTGTCAAGTTAAATGGAGTATATTTTGAGATCAGAAACTTTGGTCCAAAAATGGTCAATAAATGGGGGGAAAAGGCTGAAAATTAGACATAATGGGGGGGCAGTGGTAGCTCAGTGGTTACACTGTTGGACTTCTGATCGGAAGGTCACGAGTTCAAATCCAAGCACTGCCAAGCTGCCATTGTTGGGCCCTTAACCCTGTATGCTCCAGGGGCGTTGTATCATGGCAGACCCTGTGATCTGACCCATAACAAGCTGAGATATGTATATTTTTGTTTATTGTTCAGGGATGCACAATTTTCCTCTTTAGGTTAGACAGGACTGAGCATAATATGATCTGTTTGACTTCCTAGAACATCCAGGAAGCTTTCTAAGGGTACACAACGCATTTAAATTTCTACCCAACACTTCCTCATAGAGTTTCCTTTAAGCCGTGATGTGTAGTCCGTTCTGGAGGTGAGTTATATATACTGTGGAAAACAAGTGCCAGTTTGGTCAGCATTTCTGGAAAAGATGTGTTCCCTGAAAGTGAAGTGCTGGGTTTTCTTCCTGTTTCAGGGAAGCTTGTTTGGCCCCAGGATCGGCCCGTGGGGAACTCCTGTTTTAGTCATCTACTTCACCCTACTCTCGAAATGTTTGTAAGGATATGAAGGAAAGGACATGAACTTTCCATGTAATGTATTTCCTATGAATGATAGACTACGCAGGAATAATCGCACCCTCATTGCTTTCCTGCCGTTATCTCTGGTTCTGACGGTCCCCACACATGGCAGTCCTCGATTTAGCCGAGGCCGGTGATATATCTGATCCACTCTGCCCTTATTTGCGTCTTTCAGCTATCGTCGATCTTCCATCTGTCTCAGCTATCGCATTTGTAACATGGTCCATCATAAAAACAACATGAAGAATACTGAAGATATGTTTTTTTGTTTGTTTGTTTTTAAATCTCCTGGTCTAAGGATCTAAGCAGGCTTGTGGATTGTAGTTAGCTGTTTTAACGGTGGTTCGGCTTTTTTTTTTTTTTATTAATCCAAGGAAGTTTAGGAAGTTATGAGGGTAGAGAACAGAAGTGTTCAGTGCTGCTTCATTCCCTCTTCACTGATATGTTTTCCCTCTTTTCCACTTCCTGTACACCAAGTCCTCATCTTTATCACTTGTTTCCCACCCCATGTCAGAGTAAATAAGACACACACTGTGCTCAGGGTTGGACCGAGTGATGGATGCTAAAAACGTTTTCCTCCGCCTTGTCTTTTTATAGTCCACCTTCTTTTTATAGCCTGGGTTGTCACATCTGTGTGTGTGTGTGTGTGTGTGAGTAAGAGAGAGAGAGAGATCAGACAAACAGGGTGGGAAACGAGACACAGAGACGTGTCTATGGCGCTGAGCTGTGAGTCAGTGTGTGGTGATGTTTCCTTGAGGACCCCGGGGCTTCCTCTCTCTCTGGCAGCTGAATGAACTTTATGGATAAGACTTTAGTAGGCTGATTGGCGTGTTCAAAGTGTTCATAGTGTATGAACGGGGGTGTGTGTGTGTGTGTGTGTGTGTGCAATTGTGCCCTGTGATGGATTGGTACCCCGTCCAGGATGTACCCCATTTGTGCCCCATGCTCCCTGGGATAGACTTCAGGTTCCCCACGACCCTGAAGGATAAGCGGTGTAGAAGATGGATGGATGCTGTTTTGTTTTTCTTCACTTGTTCATCTTATTATTTATTCTCTGTACAAATTTTATTCTTTGCCCATATCAATGCTTTGGCAATACTTTGTACACTTTGTCATGCCAATAAAGCTCTTTGGAATTCAATTAAGAGAATGGGAGAGAGAGAATGAGAGAGATAAAGGCAGAGAGAGAGAATTAAGAAGAGACAGGGAGACAGAGAGCGAGACAGAGAGAAAGCTCATATGAATTGAAAATTGAGAATTCAGTGAGGTAGAGAGATAGAGAGAGAGAGAGAGAGATATGGAGAGAGACACTTAAGGAGAGAGAGAGACATGAGGACAGAGAGAGAGAGACATGAGGACAGAGAGAGAGTGTGTGAGAGATATAAAGAGAGAAGGAGAGAGAAATAGAGAGAGACATGAGGACAGAGAGAGAGAGACATGAGGACAGAGAGAGAGTGTGTGAGAGATATAAAGAGAGAAGGAGAGAGAAATAGAGAGAGACATGAGGACAGAGAGAGAGAGACTGTGAGAGAGAGAGTGTGTGAGATATAAAGAGAGATAAGGGGAGAGAGAGATAGATCATCACTTTAATGTAGCTTTCACCGCAGAGGCTGTTCGGCCTGAGAGTGCTTTCTCTCTCTCTCTCTCTCTCTCTCTCACACACACACACACACACACACACACACACACTGCTGCTGCTGCTGCAGTAAATCTGAGGCCGGTGTGCTGATGCTCGCTGCAGTACTGAGCGCAGGAACAGGAGAGAGGAAGAACGAGTGAACATAAAGGACAAGGAGCTCTAGAACCCAGTGGAACATTCCAGAAGATCAGGATGGCGCGGCCCATGAGGTGGAGGCTTCTGCAGCGCTCGCTTGCTCAGCACCTTCGCTCATCCTCCCGCCGAGCCATGGGCCTTCTCAACACAAACACACACACACACGGGCTCCAAACCATGGGTGAGTCTCTCTCAGTGTGTGTGTGTGTGTGTGGAGTATTAGTGCTGTTTATGTGGACTATCTAGTGAGTAGTGTGTGTGGTTTGGGACATGCCCACAGTGGACTGACTATTGTGTTCATGTTACCTATAGAGTGAATAAGGTATATGGTTTGGGACATGGCCATAGTGCACTAATGAGTATGTGGCCTATGTCGTGATTAGGGTGTGGTCTGGGACACGCCCATATTTGGCCTATATAGTGAATGAGGTGCGTGGTTTGGGACACATCCATGGTGGACAGATGATGGGGAGAAGTTTGTGAGTGTTTATGTTCCCTATGTAATTAACAGTGTGTGTGTGTGTGAGAGAGAGAGAGCGAGACAGAGAGAGAGAGAGAGCGAGAGAGAGAGAGAGAGATATGGATGGAAGAAAGTGCTGCATCATCACTGCAGTGTGTGTGTGTAGCATAAACGCATAAAAACACACACAAATATCTATGAATATGCATGCATATGCAAATGAGAAATGCCTCCATGTCCTCCTGTTATTCCAAACAGCCTAATAATATCACTAATGTTTCCTGACTGCGCTAGCCGGAGACGTTTATTTAGCACGTATGGAAGGAGTCTCCAGTGTCAGTGCATTCAGCTTCCTGATGTAAATACAGTTAGTTCCATATTTTTGTTGTCGTTTCTGTTGCATGTATAAAAGCTGCTGAATGGAGAGTATAAACAGAACGAGTGTACTGACGGCGCGAGTGTGTTTACGGCTGGCTCCGTGGCCCGGGTGTGTGCTCAGACATGCCACGCCCTTCAGCCTTGTCTACACGCGCTTATAACTCTGATGGCCTTGATGCCTACACAAAAGCATCACCTCCCTATAAACACACTCCAGCTGGCCTTGGCATAGAGAAAACAAGCGGATGAACATGGAGGAAGGAAGATATGGAGGGAGGGAGGGGGGGTGAATTTGAGGACAATGACTGAATGGTGCATCCATATAACAGAGCTGTGAGATCTTCTGTGTGCAGATGGATCGTGGTACATCGACTGGCCTCGTTCTTCTGCCAGAAAGAACCGCAGCTACTCCAGAGTGAACTTTAGTGAAATCCAGATGTTTATTATGGAATGAAATAACATGATGTATAGACAGCTCCAGCTGTGTGGATGAGGATAGAAATGGTTTTGAGGTATGAACGCAGAACATTACCACACCAAGAAACAAACAGACTTTTAAAGAAAGAAACAAAGGCCAGGTGAACCCGTATAACTCCGTTACAGAGACGCTGCCCAACTGAAACTTTCACACACGCGTGGAGCAGCGAATTTCATACAAATACACTTCCTTAAATTATCCATACAGGTCCTTATATTTCCATTAGCAATACTTCCATAGACCTCCTCACACTTCCATACATTTCTATAGACCTCTCATACTTCCAAACTTTTTTCACAGCTAAATGTAAAAAATGAATGATTGTTAACTAGAGAATATTACACAATAAGCTTAAAATCAGTTTGTAGAAAATGGAAGCCTGGCTCAGTTAGCGTGTCCTTGCTGTTTTTGCGGTCCTTCCTCCTTGAGAACATTTAGCATGTCAGAATGAGTGATTAGCATGTCAGAATTAGCACCTCCGTCCAGACAAAGGATCAAAAACGGCTTTTATGGGTCAAAGGCCTCACTGCACTCAGAGACCTTTAACCCATAAATTGGCCCATTTGTGCTACAGAAAGGTTTCGGTGCGATTAGCGATATTAGCGCTAACCTGCGAATGAGGTTATGCAGCCTGGTAATACCTGCTAAACCAGGAACTCTTCCACCATAGCACAAGAAAGATTATAAAACACTTCAATTAAATAGAAACAAAATACAGCAGTGTTAATAAACATCTCCTGATGAAGACCTAACTAGTGTGACGTCGTTTCTGAAGAACGACACCCCAATCATCTGAAAGCAGCCTTGCATCTAAGATCCTTCGTGTGTTTGTGTGTGTGTGTGTGTGTGTGTGTGTCATGCTGTGTTTAGAAATGGGATGAGACTGTGATTTATCTCTAAACACGTTCTTCACTCCTTTAAATCTCTAACGATCTAGCCGCGACCTGAGTATTACAGTATGTGTGTGTGTGTGTGTGTGTGTGTGTGTGTGTGAGAGAGAGAGAGAGAGAGAGAGAGAGAGAGAGAGAGAGAGAGAGAGAGAGTGAGTGTGTGTGCAGGTGTGTGTGTAAGTTTTGTCTTGCTGTAGGTTTCACACATTCCTTCCTGTTTAGTGTTCTCGATCTATTGACAGTAAGAGACGGCCTCGGGAGTGGTCTTGAAACCACACACACACACACACACACACACACACACACACACACACATCAAATTCGTAGTCATTCATAAATCTGATCATAATGGCAGTTTATTTTTGCGGAGTTTATCATCAATTTTTGATTATTATTTTATTTAGAAAACAATTCTGTAGTATTAGCAGGCTAGCTCGGTTTTATCGCGCGGGCTAACTCTCTAAAGATCGCTAGCTAGCTTTGTTTGGAAATATTCCAGGTTGTTTTGATGAATATTTACTGTGGGATGTTGGTGATCAGCTGAATGAAGATGTTTCATGTTTTATAGTAAATCTGAGCGTTTGTTGGTCTGAGGATGGGATACGAGTTAGCCTAGAAGGTAGCATGATCCATATTTATTAGCCATGTTTAATCTGCATGGGGGAATTGACAAACTCTGGAATATTATGAGCTATATTTGTAGAACTTCATCAATCCAATTAACTTTATTTTTTATTATTATTTTTTTTTTTACATTTTCACAAATGATTTATTTTTGGCACTCAGGTTTCTGGTCAGAAATCATCACGTCAATAACCACATGTCTGACTTTAGCACATCGCTAATTGGTCCAAACACGGCAGACGCGGTATGAAAGTGTGTTCTGAGTGTTTTTATTTGAGTGTCAACAGAAGTAAGGTATGTGGGAGAGAGGCATCGCTGGTGTCCTTGTCCACTCTGAAGGCCGTGTGTGTGTCTGTGTGTGTGTGTGTGTGTTTGGAGTAGTGACAGGAATGTTTTCCTGAACCCAATGACTCCTTCACCACTTGTTTGCTTTTCTGTTTTTCATTAATTCCCTTACTGCCAATGTCTTTTACACACACACACACACACACACCATCCTGGATCAGGGATTTACTCACAAAATCCATAACAAACTGCAACAGAACACAGATTAGAGTGATGTCAGTTTAGAGGTCAGAGGTCAACTGGAAGTGATCTTTATTATTAATACACAATAATAATAATAATTATAATATCATAGTGCAGTCACATTATTCATCGCATCTCAAATCTGCTCAAACAGACCAGCATCTCTGCTAAACCCCATAAACCTCCGCTCAGAGTGATGTCATAGGTCAAAGGCCATCCAGGAGCACAGGGTGAGTGTTGTTGTCCTGTCAGGACTTTACTACACACGCTCCCTCAGGAGTGAGGTTTCCAACCCGTTTTAGGATGGAGGTAGTTCCCTGAGAGCTGGTCTGAGACCTGTCTGGAGAGTGAAACATCTGGACTGAAATGAACTGCTGTGTAAATCATCTGATCCCTTTATTGAGCTGGAATTCTGGAGATTTCCGTCTCTTTCTATTGCAGTGACTCTTAATACATTACTGTGGCCTGTGCACCTGTCAGTCTCAGTGAAGGAGGCGTGGCCTGTGTGCCAGTGAAGGAGGTGCGGCCTGTGTACCTGTCAGTCCAAGTAAAGGAGGCGTGGTCTGCGTGCCTTTTACTAAAATAGATGTCCTGTGTTTTTCAGCTCCACAAAAAGAGGTGTAGCCTATCTTCCTGTCAGTATTTGTGAAGAAGGCATGGCCGGTGTACCTGTCAGTGATGAGAAGGAGGCGTGGTCTGTGCTGCACTTTTTTGGAAAAGAAACATCTTTAATCCTGAATTTATTAGAACGTTACTGTTTTTTGTACCACATGCTGGGCGTGATCTCTTACATAACTCGGGATTACGACTTGAAGATCGACGCAAAAGGCGATTTAATGTTCGATGTTTCTGCAGAAGCCACATACAGCCTTTCCATCATTAAATAACGGAATCAGCCAGGCTTGAAATAATCACGCTGCCATATAATACCAGCTCTCTTATTGTTCTGCCTGTAAGACGGTGTAATCCTCAGCTCAGCCGTTTTTGTTTACCCACTCCAGTGTTTCATTTCCTTGAAGGATTCCGCCGTGATCGTACCCCCGAGCCATCAGTGTACAAACAGTCTCTTTCGCAATCGCTCTCTTTATATCTCTCTCCCTCATGCCTAAACCATGGCTCTTTCTTTAATTACACCCCTCTATTGTTGAATATCCTGTATAAATCCAGTGGGTGGAGTGAATTAGAGTGGTTTATGTAACGTTCATGGTTGCCACTGCTGCTGCTTCGGGAATGTCGGAGGGGTTTCTACGTGACTTCTGTCGAACGCTGACCTTCAGGAGGTTGCATCCGTCCCAGATGGCTTTAGTAAAACGTTAAACCAGCCATAACATGACGAGAGAGAGAGAGAGAGAGAGAATGAAGAAGCTCTGTTGACATAGCTGCACCAGACTACGAAACCACCTGGAGATGAGTAACTCGGTTATCATCCACGATGTGGAATGTGTTCCAGATAACAAAACCCAACATGATGGTGAAATCGTAATCCACTTTCACTGCCAAACGCTCACCAGAATAAAACTACAGTCCATCAGTGAATCAAAACTGACATCACACGCCACGAGTGCCTGAAAACACGCCATTCTGACATTTTTGACGGACCTCTTGTAACGGTTTAGGACATCCCAATATTGAATTTAGGGGTCCAAGCATTCAGAGTTCCATTAAACCTGATGAAGTCCCTAAAGGTGTAAAAACAACGCATTTATTTTCGAAAGGAATTCGATAACCATATAGAAGTCCCACATTATTTTGAAATCAGAATCACTTTAACTGGTCAAGCACCTCAACTTGTATTAAAAACTAGTCATTCCTCTGGGGAAATCCGTCCTAACTCATCCCTCTTAACTGTCCTACGTAGAAACCGTCAGCCATTTCACTTTTTTCTCTTGGTACTCGGTACATTTTTAATAAAAATGGTCGGTTCACTGGATAATCCTATTTAGAAAGCCTTCTGATGTACTTCTTGTAGGGTTATATTAAGCACGTCTCGTATGAGTTTGCATTCGGATGGAGAAATCGAACAGCCAGCCAACACAGAAGCCATTTTTCCTCTTTATTAGGGTAGTTTGAAAATAGTTTTCTTAGAAGCTTAGACCATTTTCAAGGAAAGCTGGCCATAATAATTGCGATGCAGAATAACGATAATACATTAATATGTAGAACGCAAAGAACTCACGTTATCACCACAAAACATACAAATGTGGCAAGAGTAAGAACACCTAGACAGCTAATTCGACTGCTAATAATAATTTTAGCTGATTAAGCTAATAAAACACCTGATGAGTTAAAATCAGAAGGGTTAAACCACCATAAAAGAAAAAAGGGGTACATCAGGACCGGGACTGCAATGCTCTGGGCTAAATTCCATCGCTCACACACATCCTCGTTGATAACGTTCGGATTGTTTCCTCTTCAGGGCGCCTATTCAACGTATATGACCTCCCGAAAAATAAAGAGGTGTCACCATGACCTTTGCTCCTTGACCCTAAGGTCACAGCCTAAGTGTCATCCTGACAGGAGCGCTGTTCTTGGGACTCTCAAACTCTTCTGGGTGAACTTTGACACAGCTCTGAACTCCGCTGTGCCGTCATGCTGGCTTAATAAAAAGAGAGAGAGTGATGGAGCAATGAAGCGTATACATGACATGACCCGCTGCTATTCAGGACACGTGTGCAAGTACACGTGTGAGGTCATGGCTGGAACGGCACTACCGGTATGACACGGGTTATGCTTAGGTATAAAGAGTTATTGTGTGTGTGTGTGTGTGTGTGTGTGTGTGTGTGTGTGTGTCTGTGAGACAGAGGGTAAAAGTAAGATAAAGATAGACAAACAGGATGACAAGAGCAAGACGGAAAGAGTGAAACCACGAAAAGACAGAGAGAGAGAGAGAGAGAGAGAGATGGTACTGCAGGGTGATGACTCAACCACAGACAGTCTATGATTAAGCACAGGCCTGTCTCACACTTTTCTTTCTTACACACTTCTATCTCTGGTTAATGAGTCCTTTATCTTACCATAATTGATCCATTGTCTACACATTATGGTACATGGTAACACTACATTCACATTAGCAAGCGACAAAATGAAAGGCAACATTCAGCGATGGGGACAAGCGATGTTCGAATTGAGATTTTCTCATTTCCTTGAAAATTAGGTGTGACGATTGGCTTGAATGATGTACAGACTTTATTTTCAAACAGGAGAACACTGAATGCTGCTAAACACTAACAACTGTGCAAGGGTTCATAAATTTGGTAGAACCCTAGTTATTACCGGCATACCAGGCTCTGGTCTTAGTTACTACCAAAATACCAGATTCCGGTCCCAGAATGCCAGGCTCCGATCCCAGTTACCACCGAAATGCCAGGCTCCGGTCCCAGTTACCACGGAAATGCCAGGCTCCGGTCCCAGTTACCACGGAAATGCCAGGCTCCGGTCCCAGTTACCACCGAAATGCCAGGCTCCGGTCCCAGTTACCAAGGAAATGCCAGGCTCCGGTCCCAGTTACCACGGAAATGCCAGGCTCCGGTTCTAGCTACCACGGAAATGCCAGGCTCCGGTCCTAATTTCTACCAGAGTACCAGGCTCCGGTCCTAGTTACTACTGGAATACCAGGATACCATCACACTCACAATGTTTAAAGTAAAAGCTTCTAATTCTCCTACTCGCTGCTTACTAGATTTAGCCGTGATGTGAAGCACAAGGCATTCTGGAAGCTTCTAAGCCTGAAAAAATAGCCAAGTACCATCTCAATACAACACAACAGATCAAATCCAGAGTGGTCCCCAGAAATTGTTACTAGGCAGCTATGTGTTTTTTGTCTTTCTTGTTTATTTGATCAGTTGTTTGTTCCATGAGGTTACACGGTCTGTCTGGCCATGATGCGTGATCTGATGTTTTGCTCATGTTGGTGTACTTTTTGCTTTCTCTGACCAGCCTGGTACCCTCAAGGTCTCAGAAACAATGGGCTTATTTGATGCATCTTCAAATCGACGTGGCACCACCAACAAGGGTTCAGTTGTTTTCCAAGAAAACATGAGATAAAGCAAAAACAGACACTGTACTGTCCAAATAGAAGCGTTGTGTTCGAGTCATGTGATGCTTCTCTTTGAATGAATGGAGTACAGTATCAGGAGGAGGAAATGTGATTTTGCTTTCCTTGGCTACGCTGATGTGCCGCTCACACTCTGCTGGAGACTTTGGCTAGAGCTTGGCTCATGTTAAAGCCTCAGGTCAGCGTTGAGCCTTGGGTAGGAATTACTGATCTGGTCTCCTGGACATGTTCTGGAAAGTACTGAAGGTTCCTGTGCTTCAGGTGAACAGGATAAAAACTAGGATTCTCCTCCATAACCAGTTCAAATAAAGTTCTTGGCAGGTCTTTCTAACATATCTTGATCTATAATTTAGTGAACTTTCACATACACAGTGTTCAGTCTGTTTGAATAGAGCCTTGGTGTGTTTGGTGCAATTCTTCAGGCAGGTGAGAACACCAAGCCAAAGCAAAATAACCAATTTCGTTCCGATTCAGACTCAGCAAACGCACCGATGGATGTGAAAGTGCCCTTAGACTTCCAGCAGACTTCTTGACCTCCAACAGAGGTGATTCTTCATTTTGCTGGTGGTGGTCTTTGAAGATCTCTGCCTACATTTTTCCGGTACTATTGGTGACATGGCCGGTCACATAACCTGTAATTATGCAGTGTAATTAAATAACCCCAAAGGTCACTCTGACCACCATCACAGAAGGAAGAAAGACCAATTGTCTGACTCACTGACAGACCAACTACCCTTAGAGTGAATCTTTTTGCTTAGTCTCAATGCAAGGCTTTCCTCGTGCAATCCCTCCTGAATCTTCATCTTCACTGTAAGGTCATGTGCTCTTGAGGGTCATGTACCTCAGATGTTCTCCTCAGCCCTCGTACACATGGCTGTCCCTGAAAGAGGGAAACCTTAATCTGAGAACTTTGTCAAGGTTTAGAGAGCTCCGAGTTGGCCCAGGCTGGATAGGATGAATAGCTTCTTAGTGAATTTTTACAGATTTTGAACACCACGGATGGTTTTTTGGATATTTGTGTCCCAATTTTCTTGGTGCCCATTCTATCCTTTTGGGAAGAATATAGATGATATTCATGGCGGTTTTTAAAAGATGAGCAAAATTTCAAATGTTTATATGTAGTGTTTTAGGATCATTTTCCAGCTCAAATTATTAGATGGTACAAAGTGTCCAGCACTTAAAACAAACAAAACAAGGCAAATAATTCCTGAATTATTGAGCAAGATGTAAATTTCTCCTCGTTTTTGAAACCGTTTCACTCAAGGCAACACGAATTGTTTAAGATGTTGGAAGGGAAATCTGAACCCTCCGTTCTTGGGGAAAACGTGAAACAATTGGTGCTATTGGATTCTGAACCATGTCCCCATTTTGTTTTGTTTTTATGTAGAGCATATTCTGTGGCTAAGAGTCTTGGAATGTTTTCTTGCATTCGGAATGCACTAGAAATATGACAACTATGCATATTAGTCCATGTCTGGCGGCCTAGATAGTTTTAGTGTAGTGGGTTATCCATTCTCTAGACTATGTGGAGGTGGGGAACGCTGACATCAGAACAAAATACCACTCATGTTTTCAGCACAAGATTTCCCATCGTTGCTCCACAGCACAGAAAGAAACTTGGCATGCCTGACTTGAGAATTTACTTTTGTGTACAGTTTGTGGTCGTATTTTGTTCTGTGTTCCAGGACCACGTCATCTTTCCCTAGCTTGACTCTGTCTTACAGTTACTTTGACCCAGTTTCTTTCTTGTATCTAAAGACATACAGAGAGAGGAAAAGAAACCTGCAGAACCTCCCGGGCCCAAATGCTTTTTGTTTGTTTCATCAAACGGGTTCCACAGATTTACTGCACAGGATGCTCTGGAGAGCATAGGTTTAAAAAGAAAAGGCAAAAAAAAACAAAAAAAAAAAAAACCCTATACTAATTTCCTGCTTAGAATGGAAAAACTGTCAATATGAGGACTCTATAAACCTTCATTTGTCCTTCTCATGGAAACCCTTAAAATTTCAAGAACAGTGCACAGACGAGAAACTTTTTTGGAAGCTAAGGGCCCTTAATTATCTAATGAACCCTTAAAGAACCCTTGGGGAACCCTTAGAGTGTATGTATTATCTAGGGTACAAAGTCCAAAGTATTGCTCATGATGTTCTTCTTAATATGTGGAACCTCTCAGGTATTAAACATTTAGCTTTTGGAACTTGGTACTCCAAGATTATTCAAAGGTTCTTGAAGGTTTTTTATTATTTTATTTTTTTTAGGAGGTTCTTAGCCTCCTAAAAGGATTATCCTTGGAAACCTTTCTGATAAGGAAATATTCAGCTAAGGCTAAATAAATTCATATTCAACTAAAGCTTATAACTTAGAATTCCCAACCTCCACAATTAGTTAAAAACAAAGAAAGAAAAAAAAAACACCCCCTCGACTTGGACTTGGAAGTCAGGAAGGTGCCTTTTACCCCAGGTTCTGCTTATGACTTCGTGTCAGCATGGCTGCTCATGTCTCCATGTTTTTCCCCCCACTTTTTTAGCTCAGAAATTATGTTCAGAAATTATGTTCAGACATTCCAAATGTGATTTTAGCAAAACCGCCAAAACGTGTCACAGAATGTTTGGAACAGCTTCTCCAATCAAATCAAGATTTTATATATATAGTTATACTGTTTAACTGCTACAAGCTGGACTCATTAGTTAGTATCCAGTACGTAGGCAGGTAGATCCCGCCTTAAAACATACAGTATTTGTGGAAATTCAGTTGCTAAGAGAAACTGATTGGCTGACACAAAGACCACTTCTTCAAGCGCAGGGACTGATTTATTGGTTGAGGAGTTACGGCCCCACTTGAGGTTGAGGTCGGTAAGTGGTTCGTTATCCGAGACCACTTACACAGACATTCACTATTGAAGACCAGGAAATGCAGAAATGGCGTTCATGCACTCCCTGCGCTCCATGGTGTACTTGTTTTAAACCACTCAAGTGGTTCCATCAACTGATCAACTGTACTGTCGCAGTTCCTGCCTGGTGCTTTAAGACCCCCTGAATACCACCATGAATGGCCACTTCAGTATCCTTAATACACACACGGAGCTTTCAGAGCTTTCCTGTCTGGTCAATGTGCTGCATTCACATCTGTGCCCTCAAGCACTTCTAGACCTTACAGCTTTTTCTGACATGTCTTAACACACATACACACACACACACTTAGTCAAGCATGTGCTCGCGGTTCCTGTCTCTCCTCCGTCTCTGTTAGAAAGTGAACCGGGTTGAGATCTAATTCTGCTGGCAAAACAGGAGGTGTTTTATGGCTCAACTCCCCCGTGCAGTTCATCAGTCCCTCCACAGATGTGCAGTAAATTAACTTAGACACAAGAGCACCAGGGGACCACGAAAGGCCGGGAGACGGTGAAAAACAGCCAAGTGATTATCAGCTGGCTGAACACATGCTCACATATGGCCCAAAAAAAAAAAAAGCTGTTCAAACTGCTCGAGTGGTGTTTTTATGCTGTTTATCGTCTTTGTGCAGATGGCATGTGCTTTTCTCTAATTGGTGTCCACATGTCTCATCTTTTTCTGGCATTGCTCTCCGTTGCCCACCTGGTTTGGTTTTTGGACTCTCCACATCACAGCAAGGTTCAGGATAAGAAGTGTTAGATGCTTCTCCTAGGTAATCCTAGGAGGCCATATGCCTGCGGTCTCCTCAACCCATCTGTTCTGCAATGTTTGTCCTTCAAACTTGTCTAAAACCATGAGCCAAACGAAAGGTCACTGAAACTTACACTGGCTCAAGTGACTTCCAATTGAAACGGGATACAACTGAGCAAATTAATGTTAAGAATCTTGCTCAAGGACCCCACCATGGTCCACACTCACAACCTTCTGAGCAGTAGCTCGAAGCCTTAACCACCGACCCACCACTCCTGCTTTGTCATGCCGAGGTCAAAGTGATTCTGTATTCTTTTTCCGACCACCTTTGAATTCTGCTGGTCTGTAGGTTACAGATATGACCTCAGGACTACAAGGCCATTTTTCTTAGAGTTTTGTCCAAATTTCTCCAAACGGCACCTTCTTCGAAACCCTTCCAATTGGCAAAAATAGTCTTGCTTCAAAAAAAAGAACCGAACTCAAGTCTCGTCAGAATTAGAACCTGAGGTGTCTTTCTCGTCTTAATTTGACCGACTTCTTTTATCTAATCATCCGGTCGAAGATCACAGCACGGTCGAGCTTCAGGATCAGGATCAGAAGAAAGGTTAGAGGTTTGTCCTCTGTAATACTTTGAGCCTCCAGAAAAGAAACAAGGCCACAGGTCTGTGATATCCTCAACCCATCATCAGTTCTTGGAAAAATCATGAGCCACAAAACAAAAAGGGAGTTCAAACTCTAACTTCAAAGTGATCCTGTATCTGATTCAGAAGCTCTCGAAACAGGATGTATCTGGAATTAGGTCATTATCATGCCCGGGTGTTGTGGAGGATGCATTTCAGACCACATGACTACAAGGCCATCAAATTATGGCTCTCTCCAACTGCAGTGTGATCGGTTTGCAAGATCCAAGCTCAGATCTCATTAGCAGTAGAACCCATGTACCTGGATCATCTTTTTTTCAATGTTCTTCTTAGTTCTCTGGGAAACACGGACAACAAAAGTGCTTTTTTATTTTTATTGTTTTTAGGTGTGCAGTTTTTTCATGACCTGCAGATCATGCGTTTTGGTAATAGATTAATAAGACTCTATTCCTGTCCTGTGCCATGCTGTTCTTTTCTCTCATCTTTCACTAGCTGGGTATGAACATCTCCACTAAACTGGATGAATTATGAGGCTCTACCTTTCGTCCCAGACAACAATCGTTAAGCTCTTGAGATTTACGAATATAGCTGCCTGCTGGCTTGTGAGAAACTATTAGCATTTCAAATCCATTATCTTATGATAGAGCTCATTATATCGCGATAGTGTTCATCTAATTCCGTTGCCTCCATTTTAACGGGAATTTGCACGTGTTAACAAGTCAGCAGTCAGGCCAGGCATGTGCTAACAAGCTACCTAAATGGCACTCGTTCGTCCTCTCTCTTCTCAGCGCTCTCTCGTGCTCTGACTGCAGGACATAATTCGAAGCAGCACGGCTTGTGTGTAAGTAAGCTGTGTACATGATTA
Source organism: Ictalurus punctatus (assembly GCF_001660625.3). NCBI lineage: Eukaryota > Metazoa > Chordata > Actinopteri > Siluriformes > Ictaluridae > Ictalurus > Ictalurus punctatus. The sequence continues at coordinate 1,245,455 of NC_030444.2, forward strand.
ATGAACAGAGTAAAGAGTTGCCACGTGATGAGCACCGACGTCGGCTTTGCCAAGCTGCTCACGTAGCCTCGGTACTTCATCATGGTGTCAGGCGTAGGAATGCTTTCCCACCTCTTCTTCTCGTTCCTCCCTCGTTGTGACTTATAACACTTTGGCGCAGTTTTATTTTTTATTGAAAAGGTTCGTTTTTCGAGGTTCGAGCTCCTGGGAGATGATGTTTATATGTCCGTGTTATTCATTTTGTTTTTCTTCATACCTGCCTGGTGGACAAGTAGGGTCAGTATACTATTGGTCATTCAACAACCAAAAGATATTCCCTACTCGCTATTAACTTTCACAAAACAAACATTTTAATGTACAGTATGTGTGCTTACCTTGGGCTCTTCCCTAGAAAAATCGGCCGAGTCGTCCCCTATTCAAGGATTTATATGCTATATATGTATTTGTGTCCATATGAATGCACATCACTAGCTAGCTAATAAGGCTAGATATCTGTATGCAAATGAGCTCCATGACCGTCCCTTGTGCGTGGTATTACTAAGTATAATGGAGGAATGGGAGATACAAGGACGAAAAAGCAGGTGAAAAGTGAACAAACACCAGCAATGCCTCTGAAAGCTAAAACCTATTAGAAGAAGCACAGCAAATTCTTATCTCTTAAGCTGTAAAAAAAAAGAGCAGAGCAAACAGATTATATCTCTGCCTGAAATGATTCGCCGAACCATTAGCGCTCCACGACCGCTCTTATTTCAGCTCTCATGACTCATTAAGGCTTCATGACGAAAGTGGAGGGGAAAAAATCTGCAACGCTGCTAAGAAGCAAGCAAGCAAGGCTGGAATGTTTCCTGGATTAATACGGTCGCATGCTAACCTCGCAATCTTTTGTTTGCTGTTTTCCAAAGTGTTCGCCGTAACAACGGCGTCTGGTCGTCTGTAACAAACGCTAAGAGCCAATTTGTAGCAATCGATTCAGCCAGAAAAGCCTCCTGAAAGGGTTAAACGAAGCTCCAGTGGCGTGTCTAGCAGCAGGCTGTTTATACTGTTTGGACAATTCCACAGTGGAAATGCGATGACATCTCCATGAATCATAACCTGGACAGTGAGAAACAGGAGCCAAAACGCTGCCTCGGTTTAATGACAGTTTAAAAGAAAAGAAAAAAAATGGTCTAGTCATTGAAGCTAAAGTAAACATTTCTCTCGGTAGTTCACGGCCCTCAATCTCTCGCCTGTAATCTTTATGCATGACTAATTGAAAAAATATGGGAGGTATGATGTGGAGCACGAGGCCCCTTTGCCTGGACGGTATGTCGGTATGTAAGACTACAGCTGCCTTTAAAAAGGACTAACTGAGTCACTGTGCAGCATTTGAACCAAAATGAAACCTTAGCAGGCATGGACTTTGGGTATTCCCAATAAATAAAAAAAAAAGTCGTCATATACACTGTATGTTTTAGTTTATAACACGGTTCTGGATTATTACGGGTCAGAGGTCAGTCATTTATTAACAAATAAAACATTTTGAATCATTGGCAAACTGCTGTGGTATAAGAGGAGTAAAACACTTCGGGGCATGCCGTTATAGAAAAGTAATCAACCTCAGGTTCATCAATGTCCTTTTTGAGTCCAAAGTAGTGATGGCTACCTTTCTGGTGCTTAACGCAATGAAACTTCTGCTAATCGACAAACGTCGACTATGAGAGAAAGTTCTTACAACGTTCCGTATGATGTTCTCAAAAGTTGGCCAAAATGAGCGACTTCAGTGGGCCGATTGGACTGATGAGCTACAAGCTGCCACAACACAGGCCGAAGCCGTCAAGAAGGTAGATTAATGGTCACCAAGCCTGTTCCTGGAGATCTACCTTCCTGAAGACTTTAGCTCCAGTCATAATGGTGCTCTACCTGACCATCTCAAAAGAGGTGTGTTAGATTTTTGTTTGGAGATGAAACCTGAAAGAAGGTAGAGCTCAAGGAAGAGGGTTGGCGACCACTGAGGTGGACCATCTAGGCCAGCTGGTAAGAGCTGGACAAAGGAAAAGGTTTCTGAAGTACCGGTACTAATGCTACATCATGAGGCAGTTAGAAACGTCAAAAACGTACCCCCTGGCGAAGATCTTCAACCAGCTTGACTATTGTTTGACGTGTGTTCTGGAAGACCACTAGTGAGTACGTGGTAATGCTGCCCAGATATCCTACCTACCATGAGAACTGCAGAACATGAAGATGCATATGAAGCGCCGAGACGCGAGTGCCATTGGTTCTTTAGAAGACCAACCAATTCTCTACTTTAAAAGTGTTAACTCTGGACTTCCATGTAAAGTAAACATCACACTGTCTAAAAGATTATATAAAAAGCAGCATTTCCCGTTTCAAACCTTTTCAGTCTGGTGGCTAGGTCTTCCCATAATTCCCATTTTCCCCTGCTGGCTATGATACATCTGGAGGTTTGGAATTCCTTAAGGAAACCTTAAGGGAAACAGGTCATGTCTTTTAACCTGAAATCGGCCTGTCCTGGTTCTTCTGGAGCTAGCTTCAAAGAGCTTCCAGTTCTTCGCTAGGAAGCGCATACCATGCATCAAACTGACATGACGTGGACATCAAAAGTGAAAGATGAAAAGAAGGATGAAGACGAGGTGCAGGAGTGACTCTGATATGACCGCAGCGAGAGGGTTCTGTTTCCTTTAAGATTCCCCTCAGGCTGGGCTAATCTCGCCTTCAGTTACTTTGATTTTCCGGACACATGCCAAAGAAAGGGCTTTAAGTATAGAAGTGAAGGGATTATTCTAGAAGATCTTGTTTTGACACCAAACACGTGTCCACAGTTCTCACAAAAAAATGTATATGTTTTCATAGGTCCTCGATTCTTCCACAACATCAGTAACATGTTTTCAAATCCCGTAACGCTCCTTTCTCGCCCCCACTTCTGTGGAAATGCTAACGTCAGCCAAACTTAGCTAGGGCTTCTTATTCTTTTTTTTTTTTTTTTTGTCGGTTGAACTACCATTGTCAGATCTTTTATTTCCTTCCCAGATATAAGCAAAGTCACGCTAGTGGTCAGAAATGATGGTGGTTTTCCACCTGAGATTTGGAGTTAGCGTGCATGGTGCTAACGCAGCCGCTTTGGTTTAACAGATTTTCTTTACATACCGAAAGAAAGGTTAAGGCCAGGGCACATGTGGAAGTTTTCTTCTTGATATCAGGAAATTCAGAGAGAGAGAGAGAGAGAGAGAGAGAGAGAGATTTAAGATAAATAGAGAGAATAAGAATCAAGAGTCAGTCTCAGAATATAAGTAAAAACATCGCTCCTGTTTCTTATTATTGAAATAAACTGTGTGCGGTACCCGTAGCCAGAC
>NC_030444.2:1256304-1266304 GCF_001660625.3 Ictalurus punctatus
GTTGTTAGATTTAGCGCTCGCGACTTGCTGTTCAAAATAGATTCCAGACGGATTGCGGTGGAAGGATGGAGAGAGAAATGGAAAGCTGGATGAGGGGATGCTGGGGTTTAGAAAAAGAGAAGACAAGTGCTAACAGTTAGCAAATTTAGCTTGTCAAGATACTTTTTGGTATTTGCTTCTTGATGGAACGAAGGACGCGAACGCAGAAATGGAAAGTGGGATCAGGGGATGCTTTTGCTTGCTTGTTCACCGAGAGAGAGAAAAGAGAGAGAGGGAGGGACGGAGGGAGGGAGAGAGAGAGAGGGAGAGAGAGAATGCACATTGTTAGCATATTTAGCTCATTAAATCAAGTGCTCTCAGGTTTCTTGTGGAATTCGTTTCCTCGAAAGCTTTTTCCCCTGTGGAACTGGAACCTGTTCAGACCTCTCTTTCCACACTTCCTTTCACTTCTCATTAAAGTGACTGAGTGTGTACTTTATAGCTACTCTCTCTCTCTCTCGCTCTCTCGCTCTCTCTCTCTCTCTCTCTCTCTCTCTCTCTTATTTAGTTCTATCACTCTCCCTCTAGCTGTTTTAGTTTAATGTGCTGTTGGCTTGACTGCTTAGCTTGTGATCAGCAAATCCAGTATTATCATAAATATAGTGTGATATCTGAGGAGTGTTACAATGATCCGCTACATTTATTGATTTACTGAGGAATGGGATTAGCAGTGATGCTAATATTGTAGATAACTTTACTGTTCTATTTGTTCGGGGTGTAGATTCTTAGTTAGCTCGATGTTATTCCTCTGTTAAGTTAGCTAAAGTGCTGCAGCTAATACGGACTACCAAACTAGCTGGTGATAGCTGTCTGTCAAGATAGAGAGAGAGTGCGAGAGAGAGAGAGCGAGAGAGAGAGAGCGAGAGAGAGAGAGAGAGCGAGAGAGAGAGATATTATGCCAGTACTTGTCAAGTTGATTGAATGGATGGATAGATAGATAGAGTACCAATACTTATAGAGTTGATTGAATGGATATATATATATCATTCTCTCTTTTTCTCTTTCTCTCTTGGATGGGTGGTGTTCTCAGTGTGTGTGTGTGTGTGTGTGTGTGTCCTGTGTTTGTGTTGGTGCGTTCTGCCACCTTTTATTGTTTGCCCTTGAACAAAAGGAGGCGTGGCATTTTCAAGTGGCCGTGGCCAATCAGCTTCCGATTGGACAGGAAAGGGAAGTGATGTCACCACTGCCAAGGTGGGACACAGGACGCAACGTGTAAACACGCACAGTACAGTCTTTATCTTCGCTCTTTGCACTGACGCGCGTGTGTGTGTGTGTGTGTGTGTGTGTGTGTGTGTGTGTGTGTGTGTAGCATTTACATTTAAATAGGTTCTCTGTTCACATATGTGGCCTTAAACATGTACTTAGCCTCTCTCTCTCTCTCACTCATGCACACACACACACACACACACACACACAGGAAGCATGTTCCCTCATTACAAAGGCTTTCAAAAGTGTGTAATGATTGTTGAACATTCTCCAGAGTGAGTGAACTACACACTCGTACGGTGCTGTCATGTGTTCACACAAGTGTGTAGAACTTTATGTCGGAATGTCAGAGTAATTGTGTGTCTGTGTGTGTGTGTGTGTGTGTGTGTGTGTCGCAGACCCCATTTGTGTCTTTCTCTTCACCTTGATTCTGTCTAGGCTTGCTTTTGGTATGTAAATGCCTGTGTGTGTGTGAGTGTGTGTGAGTGTGTGTGAGTGTGTGTGAGTGTGTGTGAGTGTGTGTGAGTGTGTGTGAGTGTGTGTGAGTGTGTGTCCAACGCGAGGAGGCATCCCTTATCTCACGTCTCCTATGTTTTCTTCACTCACACGCATGTTCTCAGTCATCCGAGCAGAGAGTCACGTATCTGTGCTCCGGCTCTGTTTCCTCACCTCTCCACTCGTTCTGCTCTCCCTCCCTCTCTCTCTCTCTCTCTCTCTCTCTCTCTCTCTCTCTCTCAGAGAGGGAACTTTGAGCCAGGAATGATAAACTGATGACAGAGGAACCGTATTCCGAGTGGCTACAGTTGAATTTGGGACAAGCGCTGCATTCTGATTGGTCGCGGTGGTTTGAGGGCGGGCTCTGTAGTATGATTAATTCGATAGGCATTTTGGGTGAGAACTGCGGTCTGGATTAGTCACAGTGCTGAAATGTATTGTGATTGGGTCACAGTGGTGTGTGGGACAGGAACTGGTGCTGGAAGTGGGATCTGTTGTTTTTATTTATTTATTTAACACTCTGATTAGACTTTAATTTACAGTCTACAGAGAACGCAGACCTCAAGGGTTAGGATTTCACAGTCACAGACCTTGTGTGAGCTTTTTAGCCCAAGACAAAACTGATAGTCGCTGTCCATGCACATCTCCTGTCACGGTCACGGCTTTACCCAGCACTCGGACACCTCGCTGTATGAAACGAGCCAAAATGGCTGCTGTGAACATCGTTGGCCATTTGGTACTCACTTCATAAACGGGTCATTCCCAGGACTATAAGCTTTAGCAGCGCTGTCCGAAAACTAGCGCCACACTACGAGATCGAGGAGAACGTGCTTGTGTGGTTGGGGAGGAGTGGGTGGAGTCGAAGCGTTGGTGTAAATGGGGCCATACACACTGTGGAGTTCTTTCACTTGTTGAACTCATTACTAGCTGACGATCTGAAGACTCCACACTGCAACTCGGCTTCCTTTTAACAGAGTTGAGAATTTGGCAAACAAACACAAAAAGGTTTATTTCTAAACACAGTGCTATTCTAAACGTATGAATACGGTGATGCGTGTCGTATATTGTAAAAACATCTTCGGTGTAGTGATTTGATCTTTTTGTCATACGCCCAGATGTCTAATCACCAACAATTCTATAATGTGACCAGTATCTACATTATAATATAGCTATAAGCACCATTTATTTATTTTTGTATTAATTTATGCATTATATTATTTATGTATATATTTTGTTCAATGTCTTGTTCTAATATTTTGAGTATTTGTCCTTGAATTTATGAATTTAAGACACTTGCATCACGAACCATGAGATATCTCTTGTACGTCTTAAAATTGTAATTAAATTCTTTAAAAAATTTTTTTATAGTTGTTTATTTACCATTTAAATAAATTTCCTAAGATGGTATTTGATGTGTATCCAAATATTATGCAAGAGGAAAAAAGGGGGGGGGGACATCTGTAGACAAAAATATCTGAAACACACTTTCATGTCCTGCTGTAATTATGGGCACAAGAAAAAACGATGGTTTGTGAGGACCTGGAGTTTATAGCATTTAGTTTCTCGTGCAGAATCATTGTATCATCACACGATACGCATGCCACTAGACGTCTCAGTTCAGGTCAGGGACCTTTTTAAGTCTTTTTATTGCCAGGACGTTCTACAGAAGGTCTGATGTACATTCCACCAGGTTCTTTCTCATCTCATCTGGTCTTTTTGCAGAACTCGAGGCGAAGGAGGCGTGTACGTGGCTCCGTGCCGCTGGTTTCCCCCAGTACGCTCAGCTCTATGAAGGTAAGGATTTTTCCATTCTTATGAATAGCAGCTTTTGACAGGAATAGTAAGGGTGTGTATGTAGGTCACAAACCGGGCCTGAGCTCCTAATTGCTGAATGAACGCGCTGTGTGTCCTGACGCACGTCGGCCTCCGGGGCGGGGGCTGGGGGGTTGTTCTCCTTCGACATCGGTTCTCGTGTTACAAAACAAGGACATTCGCTCGAAGTTATTATTTTATATTGAATCTGGAACATAAATTATATTTATAAACATTTCTGACAAACCTTTTTTAATATTATTAGAAACCGTTATTCGGAGCTAAATTGTAACTATAAATGGATAAAACATACATGTTCTTTCATAAATAAAATGTATATTGTTACTTAATAACCTCCCTCTCTCTCTTTCCCTACCCCCCCCCGCCTTTCTCTCCCTCTCTTTCTTTCCCTACCACTCTCTCTCTTTCTCTCTCTCTGTTTCCCTACCCCTCTCTTTCTCCCTCTCTCCCCCACCTCCCCTTTCCTTAAATCACATTCCTGAGTTGGCTCAGGTTTGTGTCGTGTCTCCGGTCTTCTCTTTTCTTTTACATACATATAGAAAGGCACATAGTAAAACACACACACACACACACACACACACACACACACACAGGACAAAGTAAGGTAAATGAAGCAAGGAGTGTGAGACATGTGATAGCACACCTCAGGCCTAAGTACCTTCCACACACACACACACACACACACACACACACACACACACACACACACACACACACACACACACAGAGTTTGGATTCTGACCTGTGGCGGTGTTTCCAGCGACACGTGCTGCACGCTCTCACATTCTAAAGCGCACACACACACACACACACACACACACACACACACACGGTGTCTGACGGTTGTAAAGCTCACATTACTGTATATAAAGATTCTGATATTAGAAAGTGAAGTGTGTGTGTGTGTGTGTCATAAGTAGTATTCTGTGTCTTTTTTTTCTTGAGTCTCAGTGTGTCTCTCCCTTTACTGTTCTTTCTTTCACTCTTCTCCTTTCCTCTTTCCTTCTGTCTGTCCACCCCCCCCCCCCCCCCCCTCTCTCTGCTACATTATCATAAATGGTTGTGGTTTTGTTGCGAGTGCAGACTGAGTCAGGGGGTTTATAAAGACACACAGACCTCTCAACAGCTCCCTGAGTACCTATTGTCATTCCTAATCCCCCTCCCAACACACACACACACACACACACACACACACACACACACACACACACACACACCCCTCTTCTGCAATGCAGCTGTATTTGCTTGGCTGCCTGAGATACAACTTCCTCTACTGTTTTAGCATAGGTGGGTGTGTGTGTGTGTGTGTGTGTGTGTGTGTGTGTGTGTGTGTGTATGTGTGTGTTTCCCTTTCCCCTCCCCCCCTTGACTCTTTAATCCCTTCTTGAGAAGGGACCCCTTTTGTTTTGAGGTCAAGAAGTAAATTTAGCCGAGACTCCCGACGCACGACGCTAATACCGTATAATAAACGCATTTATAACCATTATACACGCTTAAATATTTGCTCAGTACAAACGTTTGTTTGTGCGTGTTGTCACGGTTACATTCCAGCACGATGACGCAATATTAAGGACGTCGATCTGCGATTACATAACGCACGGCTGCCACCCAATCAGATACGAGTATTCACAGTAGCCACGGGGTAGAATGTAAATACGCCGGAGTGGTCGTGTTGAATGCCGGATCCTGATCGGTCAGAAGGTTGTTGATGAATTTTCTAGAACAGCAGCTCTGACAGTAGCGCATGTTAACGCGCTCGTTATCGTTATCGTTATCGTTTCCATAGCAACAGGCTTGTTCACGTAAAAACGAATAAGTAAAAAAGTGTGTAATCGTTGATTTAAAAAAAAAAAAAAAAAAAAAACTATTTTTGAGGACGTTTAACATTCGACATTTGTGGAAGGAGTCTCCAGTGTCAGCGCTTTGTAACATTATATTTTGCGACAGAGTTTCTTGGACGTTCCGCAATGTTAAATATAATTATAAATGGATAAAAAATAAATTATTTGTAAATAAAATGTATATTGTTACTTAATAACCTCTCTCTCTCTTTTTCTTTCTTTCTCTCTCTCGCTCTCTCTCGCTCTCTTCTCTTTAGATGCTCAGTTTCCCATCCAGATCTCGTCAGTCACCAGAGATCACGACTTTCTGGATCGAGATGCCATCGAAGCACTTTGCAGGTAAGCTATGTAGATACACACACGCTCTCACTCACACACACACACACTCACACACACATCTCTCAACACTTGTCAGATTCCGGAAACTTTTACTGCCAACTCACCTGCAACCTTTTATTGCCAATACAGCTCTCTTTTTCTCTCTCTCTTTCTCTCTGTCTCTCTCATCCACTCTCTCACTCTCTCTCTCTCTCTCTCACTCTCTCTCTCTCTCTCTCTCTCTCTCTCTCTCTCTCTCTCTCGCTCTCTCTCTTTTAAAAACAAAGCAGAAAGACAGATGCCTGAGACCCAGCAAACGTTTTACTTCTCATACTTCTCATCTTACTACAGTAACGCCATACACATTTTGGCCAGAATGTGAGAGACAGACAGACAGACAGACAGACAGACAGGTCAAGTGAGAGAAAAGTGAGACCGCCCGAAAGGAAGAGTCGTGTTTCTAAGTGCGTGAGGGGGTCAAGCCGAGCCCAGCTGGAGTGCTCAGACATCTGGAGGCCATTTCGTGGTGCCAGGCCCTCGGATCAGACACACACATCTAAAAGCCCCTAACCGAAGGTCACATGACCCCATCCAGGTGGCGAGCAGGATAAGCCAGGCCTCTCTTTTGAGTTCCTTCTCCCCCTTTTTCCTCTCTTCTTTCTGACTTTCTGTAATCTGGAGCTTATCCCTCAACGGCTCATTATCAGGCGGTACCGCTGTGCTCATTCTTTTTCTTTTTTCTTTTTTTTTTTATCTCCGCAGAGAAAGTCTTTCGGACACGATTCCGGATGAAAGGTTTTTATTCGAGACCACGGGGGTTCCTTTCAAATGCGCAGTTTTTCTAATTTGCGTGTTTTGTTCATCTTGCAGGAGACTAAACACTCTCAACAAGTGTGCCATGATGAAGCTGGAGATCACTCCTCAGAGAAAACAAGTAAGAGCTCTTATTTCCTGTCTCCTCGTAACCTCACTGTCTGTCATCTACTTTAATTAGAAGGAAAGTTTTATTCCTCCTGGCAGGCAGGACTCGGGTCCTGAAGGCACGAGTAAAGTGCGCCTGTTGGGGGTGAAACGAAAGGCTTCTCCTCTCCTTCTTTTACTTCTCTGTCGATTTATCGTTTCTTCCCGTCGCCTTGCCAAAGGAAGAGGATATCCCGTCCAGGTCGTCCGCACGGTTACGGAATGTGCGTGCACGCGTGTGTTTGCTTATACACGCCGAGATCCGGGATTTCAAAACAGGCGTGTCAGGAATGCATCGACAAACAAGCCGCCTATGTAATCGCAGTAGAGGCCATGACTTAAGCACAAATAAGCACAATGTTTATGGAGGTGTTTTTGGTGCACACTACTAGGCCTGAACAATAGCCGCCTTGTCGAGTACGTCTGTGTGTGTCCTGGTAGGAACGCAGACGTCCCCGGTGGTGTCGTCCGGCGCACGTAGAGTTAAAGAGAAAGGTCATAAGCTGACTTAAGGAAGTGATTGTGCCTCCTTTCGGGGCGGCAGACTCCAACTATCCTTGGAATGCATTGATCTTCATGCTCTTGGTCATGCCTTGACCCCCTATCCCATTCATTTCTTTTTTCTTCTTCTTCAGATTCCCTCAAGTCCGTTCTTTATAAAGGAAGGTACATTTGGTACAGCTGTGTTTGCTGAACTTGCAGACCACTCAAGGAGACCGATTTGTCTCAGCAAATATTCATAGCAACGCTAGCAATCTTTTGTTCGTTGCACGATTACCCGCTTTATTGAAGGTTCTAAGGGAAGATTGACTTTTTTTTGTTTGTTTCCTGCTCTAATCATTCTGATCAAAGGCTTCCCAAGCCTGGGGGGCTGTAAAATAACTACCGTGGTGAGTTTTACGAACTTTTTCCACCACTGTTATTATCCACCATAGAGGAGATGCCTTTGACAGGGATGGCCAATGGTTAAATACAGGTTTCCGGTCATGAAGAGCAACGCTACACACTTGTTTAGGTCATCGCCAGTTCAACGTCATTAATCATGCATCGGTTCTTCAGTTTTTGTAGTTCGCATTCTCAAGCATTCAAGAGACCTTAAGGATAGAGAGTAGACCTTTGCATAACTTGAGCGCAAAACCATTGGAATGTTGAAGCAAGCCTTGCTGTGGTATAGGTGGGGTTTTAGGTTTTCTGATAATGTTGGATTCTGAAGGGGGAAGGGAACTAGACCAGCCCAAATCTCCAGCTGGAGGGTAACCCCGCCAAAAACACTTTAACCCCCCACCCCTTTATCCCCTGAGGGGGGGAATAGATTACCCAGATTAGGAAGAAGGAATGGTGGACGTTTGACTCTTGTGACATTACGAAGACGGTCACAGTAGCAGATTTTCCCACTCTGTTGTCTTCAAATTGGCCATATTATCCGCTTAAGTGGACAGGGAGTGTTAGAACATCAGATTGGACGTTCTCTAAGGCTAAATGAATGATCCTCAAACTGACCTCTCGTTGGCCTCTCTGAGGTAACCGTTTATTAAACAGATTGTGCAGCTGACTGTTTCAGTTTCGTCAGACCACACCGACTGTATCTGGTGTACTACAGATAAGGTAACAATGCCCTTCCAAAAAGACAAAGGCAAACTGGAACATTGAAATGATACTAAAAAGGTTGGAAGTTAGATTTGTGTAGAGACCTGGAAGTTAAACAGCTTCTTATTATATCTATATCTCCATATATAGGTAGTTTAAAAAAAAACTGGCATTAAAACAAAATAATCAAACAGGACAATGGTGACTCAGTGGTTAATGGTTTGCGCAACCAATTTGAAGATTGTGAGTTCAGATCCCAGCTTTGCTTAGCTACCATTGTTGGGGTGTTGAGCAATGCTCAGTTATATCCTGTCTCAGTTGTAAGCTGCTTCGGATAAAAGCATTGACCAAATGTGGTGGTGTGTGGTGTTTTTTTTTCAATCCCAGACAGTGATGTTTACCTTGTCAAACTCTTACATCGTCATTTCTAGAGTGAAGACTCGGATGAAGACGAGCCCTGTGCCATCAGTGGCCGTTGGACCTTCCAACGAGACAGCAAACGTTGGTCTCGTTTGGACCAGTTGGACCTGGATGTCTTCACATCTCCAGCGGGAGATGCTGTTTCTGCCCCTACCTTCCTCTCCTCCCAGGATCAGCGCCTGCCTGGGGGCCACCTGCTTCGGGAGAGGGTTAGTGCTAGTGCCGAAAGTGTGCTAACAGATCTTAGCGAGCAGCCGGAGGTGGGATCCTTGCACAGCGCCGGAAGCGGTGGTCATGGAGGGTCACGTAGTATTACGGTCCCGTCCAGCCCGGCTAACACCAATTCCAATGTCCCTACAGCCTCTACAACCCGTGCTAGCTCTGTTGCTAGCGTGTGCTCTTCTGGGACGTCCGGCGCCAATGAGGATTCGCTTTCTGAAGGGATTCCATCACCGCTTGAACATGGAAATTTTGCATTTGATGCCAGAACTTTCTCAGGAAGTAACGGAGATAGTAAAAGCACACGGTCAAGGGCCAAGAGCTTCCTAAAGCGCATGGAAAGCCTGCGACTGCGTAGTAGCAGCATGTCTTCGAAGCGTAAAAAGAAGGGCGTGGTCAACAACGGAAGGCTGGAGATTAGCGGTCCGGTGTTGAAGGAAGGTCTGGATGAGGACAAGCTGCGACAGCTCAACTGTGTCGACATTTCCACGCTGGAGCACACTGGGACCCACAACCGCAGCATCTCCTACTCCACACAAACGAGCAGCGGAAGCACAGGCAGCAGCCATTCAGAGACGAGCAGCGGGAGTGCCGTGAGTACGCCCAGTCCGATCACAAGGGCACGGAGCCACAGCACCGCAGCCGGCTCCATAAAGCGAGTTGGGATGTACCTAGAAGGGTTTGACCCGTTCAGTCTTGTTCAGGAAAATGAGAACCTCGAGATCCGGAACTTTGGGAGGAAACCTGAACCGAGCATGACCACAGAGAACAATCTACGGAACCGTAATAGGACCGATGAGAAGCAAGTGGAACATAAGAGAATAGATGAGGAATCTGGCGTGATCTATTTCTACCTTCCTGACGGTCACAAACCGGGCACCTTTCCCAAGTCACTCGCAGATGGGGATCCGTTTCAGCGCAGCGACGGCAGGCTTCACCGCAGGTCCTCCACCTCGTTAGACAGTCGGTTGAGTTTCTACGACAATGTGCCCTTCCCTAAAATGGCGGATGAGGAAGAGGATGAACCAGAGGGAGAGGACGAGGAGGAGGAGCCAAAGATGGAGGACGTCCTAGAGCGAGTG
>NC_030444.2:1268804-1281304 GCF_001660625.3 Ictalurus punctatus
TAAAAAATTTTTTTAGTAATAATATAAATACAGTTTTGTCCTGGCCTCTTATACCTGGCGTGTGTTAGTGACTCGGTGTCTCCCCCTACAGGCTGTTCTTAAAGTCACAGATTAAATCCTGAATTCGGATTTCAATTATATTGGCACTTCATTTTATTTAATTTTATTTCGTTTCATTTATTTACTTTACGTCATTCCTGTTTTCCTGGAAATGTTTTCACTCGAGGTTTAGAACACAACATCATCTGCCTGAAAACATGGAAAACAGTTTCGAAACAAGCGTCCTTTTATTTCTTTTCTTTTTTTGGTGAATTTTTACTACACTCAGGATTTATGTGAATGTATGTATAGCTGACCACGGGTCAACATTCCATTCAGACAAGTGGCTTCTGTGTGTGTGTGTCTTTTATTTCTATAGCCTGAGGGTGGCGAAAACATATTACACACATTCTTACATAACTGACATTTAACATTCCCCTTCTTCATAGCTCTTAAAGTCTCCCTCGGGCCTAATTCCCAGCATGCCACTGATTACAACATCCTCAAACACAGGACTCCATTCAGGATACTTTTTTCCCCCCATTTAAGCTCCAAATGTCCGCTAACAAGAACTGGTTTATTACGAATTTGTCAAATTGTACTTATTAAACAAGATGACGACATTGTTATTCCCTTCAGTGTTTTTTTTTTTTTTTTTTTTTTGGAACGAAAGCAGATAAAATAATCCACAATACTCTGTGAGAACCTGTGTGTGGAGTTCTCAAACCCGCTAATGCACTGCACTGAACGGGACCGAGCTAAGCTAAGCTGTGCTAATCGCTAATTCTGGGTCTTACATCGCCTGCTGCAACCGGCACGTGTTTATGACTAATAACTTTAGCAATGTGTTTAGAATCTACACCGACAGCAACGAATAAAAACAGCCGCTAATATACACACCGCCTCTAATTAGCCAACTGCAACGCTAGCCCGTTTCTTCACTTGGGATTAGCAAGAAATTGTACCGTATTTATCGAGTCTAACATGATCTAAAATTTTCATGGTCCGTTTTAGAGACGCTTTTATTGGTGATTATTCTCGTTTACGCGTATGTAACGTTGTTGATGAATTTGTTTAACTCTTAATTTGCGGGAGATTTATGCTAACTCTTCAGCTAGCATCGCCGCATGTGGTTTGTGGCTTGTATCAGTAATGTTGTTTGTTATTGATTGTTGTTAGTTATATTATAAACTATGACGGTAGCGTTTTTAGTACTGTATTTAAAGCGAGTTGTGATTTTTTTTGTGTTTATACATTAATTATTCACATTAAACCTCAGATAAGTTGTAATTTGCAGGATACTCGCGCTAATCGTTCACTTATATTGTAGCTAGTGAATATTACACATTAGTGTTTTGGAATATATATATATAATGTTTATATGTTTCTCTCTCGTAGTTATTCCTGTGGAGCAGCGTTTGCAGGCGGTGCGCGCCGCTGTGTGTTTGCTGCCCGACGAGAGCCGTGACGCTCTACACACTCTGCTGTGTTTCCTGAGCGACGTAGCGGCGAACGTGAGCGAGAATCAGATGACCTGCACTAACCTGGCCGTGTGTCTGGCGCCGTCACTGTTTCACCTGAACACGGCGCGCAGGGACGCCTCGTCGCCCAGGTCAGCGTGTGTATAGGTTCACGACTATACACTCGTATAGGCACTTTATTAGGAACACCTGTACATTCATACAGCTATCTAATCGGATTGGCTGATTATATAAACACTGCATGAACGTACAGGTGTTCCTAATAAAGTGGACGGAGAGTGTATTTTCTAAAAAGGTTTAAGTTCTATCCATAATATAAATAATGATAATAATGTGTATGTGTGTGTGTGTGTTGCAGAGTGATGAGCAGGAAGAACCCCCTGGGGAAACCGGACCAAAGAGACCTGAACGAAAACCTGGCCGCCACACACGGCCTCACACACATGATCCAGGAGTGCAGGAAACTGTTCCAGGTCCGACACCTTCGTACTTTTCTTACCGAAGTCCTGAACGAGAAAACGCTCGCTCTTACGAAATTACGCTCCTTCTTGTTATTTCGAGCTTTTTTTTATGCTGCTGTTTTTATTCGATATCATAATTTCAACTCATAATTTCAAGGCGTGTCGCTATTTCCACTCAGTGTCTCTCTATTTCGGCTTAGCAACTCGTTTCATCAGGACGTTATGTGATTCAAGGGTACTGTCAAGGTCATGAACGTTCTGAATTATATCAATTAAGTGAGATGTCCCCATAAATAATAAATAATATGAATACACACACACACACACACACAGAGGAAGAGACAACAGTACCAGGACACACCGCTTCACACGAGAAAGAAGAGGCCATAGATGCAGACAGGATTACACACACACACACACACACACACACACACACACACACACACACACACAAAAACAGGATGAGAGATAATCGCCCTATGGCTGTACAGCTGATCCGAAAACTGAATTGATGGTTTTATTTTCATGTCTGGCAGCTGGAAGCGCACAGCTGGGAGTGTAAATAAGCGACCACAGGAACGGGACCGACAATAACATCCGCTATTTATTTATTTATATATTTAAATACAGATTTACAAACACGAGACGTTTTATTTCACTTTGTTCCTCGCAGGTCAAAACGTGACGAGCCGAGCGTACGATAAGAAATATTTCATAAATACTTCTGGGTTTGTCTGTTTGTTGTTTTGTTTTGTTTTTTTAAACAAAACTTTAAAAGAAATTGCTTCGTGTTGCTTAGTTATAATTTCTGTATTTGAGACGTTATCGTGCGCACTAATGATCAGTCCAGCGTTGAAACTCCGCGAGCGCGCGTTCCGAGTCTCGAGGGAAATACCGTCACGAAGCTCTTTTGAGGTTTGCTGCGATACTGAACGTCTCTCCCGTCCGGCTGCAGATGCCTGAGGAGCTGTCCCGCTGCAGGAACTCGTACATCGAGCAGGCGTTGGTTCCCCCGCGCATGGAGGACCTGCTGGACGACTCCCACAGCTACAGGAGCCTCGTGAAGGAGAGCACGGACGCGCTGCTTAAAGAAGCCAAGGAAAAGTTCAAAGGTTACGACACCTGCTCGACACCCGAACACGCCGAACTCGCATACAAAAAGGTACGTCGCGCTCGCTCGCTCGCTCGCGTTCTCTCCTCTCGGACGGTCCGAGTAGAAAAGTGTAAACCTACCGCTGCCTTTTTAGCAACTTTACTAACTTTTAAAGTTATTATTCAGATTAAACACGTTACTCAGTAATTCAGGTGAAACAGATAGGAAATGGAAATCTGGTCAAAAATGAATGACAAAAAAATAATAATAATAATAATAATAACAGAAATATTAATACTAATTCCATAACTGCTACAAGCAATGAGATCACCACTACTACTGCTACTATTAATAATACTTACTATATTAATATTTAAAAACCACTTTGACTAAATCAACCGTTACTACTACTACTACTATTACAGCAATTAGTAATAATAATTGTATAATTTGTTCATTATTTATAAGTTTATAAATAGTTTAAACTATTCCAGGCTGGTTATGATCATTTTTATTGTATTTATTTAGTTTGTGCTTGGAATTGCCGGTCCGTGTCGTTCCGTACGGAAAGTTCCGGCTCGTAGTCACGTCACATGCAGTGATGTTTCTCCTTTATGGCCCTGATTCATTACATCATGATGATGGCGTTCTTGATGATGATGTTGATGTTGATGATTATGATGATGAAGGCTGGGTGTTGATGATGGTGCAGGTGCACGACGGCTGGTCTCTGCGTCAGTGGAAGGTGTGTGTGGACGTGGCGGCCGGAGCGGACGAGGTTCTGCAGCGGATCGTCCGTGAGCAGGATCGATGGGATGAAGATCTGCTCGAGAGCCGAGTGATCGAGACACTCAACAACAACACGGATATTTATCAGTACATCCGCAACAACATGGCGCCTAAACCAGCCACCGATTACGTGGTGCTGAGGTGAGACACACACACACTCACACACACACACACACACACTCACTACACACTATAGTGCATATCTGAGTACAATGGTAATCTGTGATAAATCCTCCTATACATGTATTTTAACTGTGTGTGTGTGTGTGTTACAGGTCGTGGGTGACGGACCTCCCTAAAGGTGCGTGTGCATGTGTGTGTGTGTCGGTGGAGCACGAGGCTGCGCCGGTGCTCGGTGTGCGCGCCAATGTGATGACATCACGCTACCTCATAGAGCCAACCGGCACGAACAAGAGCCGCGTTACACACATCTCCAGGATAGACCGCAGGTACACACACACACACACACACACACACACACCTAATCACACAAAGAAGAACAAAATATCCTATTAACACAAATCCATGTATAATTTTATGAGGACGTTATCATATCATATTCCAGTCCAAAGTGAGGACCTCTGAGAGGTCAGGAGTCAGTTGAAAAAAACAACTGAGGAACAGCAGGTCCTCACTTGTCGTGGTCCTCACAAAGATGTGTGTGTGTGTGTGTGTGAGAGACTCACTCATGTGTTTGTGTGTGTGTGTGTGTGTGTGTGTTGCAGGGGTCGGTGTCCAGAGTGGTATAACAAGCTGTACGGCCACCTGTGTGTCTCTGAACTGGTGCGGATACGAGACTCCTTCACCTGCCCACTGGACAAATAAACACACACACACACACACACACACACACACACACACACACCTGGACCAATGATGATGAAGATTCTATAAATCAGCCTGTCACAAGACGGCATGTTGATCCTCCAAGCTACAGAGATCATGACCTTTGCATACTAAAGATAAACGGTCACATGACAGGCCTGAAAGACTGGAATGGTTACACCTGCTGCTGTGACATCATCGATGATGTCATGGAAGGACTTGAACAGGGGGGCGGGGGGTTTAGGGTGCTACTGCTTCTGAGAAGCAAGACATGTTTGTGTGTGCGTGTGCGTGTGTGTGTGCGTGTGTGTGTGTTTGATGTACGAGTCTGTTGTTGACAAGTGAGACATATTCCACCCTAGTAGTACACAATAGTATGTACACCTCTACCTGTGTGTGTGTGTGTGTGTGTGAGTTATATGTCAGTGTCTGCATGACTATTTACAGCTCTTTCACCATATCTCTCCTATATCATGGATGGATGGATGAATGAATGGACGGATGGATGGCTGGAGGTTTATAGATAAGCGAGAGATAGCGGAATCGGCGGTGTCTGGAACACCTCGCAAACGAGAGAACGAGTGACGAGCGTACGTGGGCTACTCCGGTCCGAGTGCGCTAACGAGAACTGCTTTCCTTTCATCGCTTATATAAACTTACGTACGTTTTATTTACAGATCTTCCTAACGTCCCAGCAGTGTTAATAATGTTACAGTTGTTGCTATGGTTACACCGGAGCCTCGCTCTGTTCTTGTTGCGTTTAAACGATCCACAGATCCCCCCACCCCCCGCCCCCCGCCCTGCCGTATAGATTCATATTTGTCGTATTTTTCGATCGGTGGACTCACGTTGGGATTTTGACGTATTTAAATATTCGCGATCGGTATTCATGCTCGGCGTCGTACGGTAAACGGATATGGTTCTCGACGGTGCACTCGGGACTGTTTTTTTTTTTTTTTTTACGAAGGGAAAACGTTACTGGACCAAAAGCTACAGAGATTAGTATCGCGTGATTGACGGAATAAACGATGGTTGTATTTTAAATAAATAAATAAATGAATCAGCAAGACGTGTTAATCAGGATGAGGCGCTAGTTAGGACGTGATAGAGAGCGAATGTTCGAGTCACGGCGATGACAGGAATAAGAATAAGAAGTAAGAATTGTCCGTGCAGGAAGTGCTGGAGAAATGTGAAGAGGGATCGTACATGCTAACTACTGTAGCTACGTAGCGTCAACGACAGCTACTTAGCTACTTCCTTCCAAGCTTTTATCTTTCTTTGTAATGAGACGTTGTATACGACGGGATTAGATGGAACCACAGTTTGTTTGTTTGTTTTTTCCCCTCGTATTTCTGTGGGAACTCTGTGCAGGCAGGTTGCGAGCGGAAAACCGAAGAAACGTTCGGGAAGAATCTCGCGCGTCGAAATCCAAGCCAGCGATTCGTTTGGATTTGTCGACTCGCGAAACGTACGTAGAAAATGAACGTCACCGGTCAGTCGTTAGCGTGAATGTAGAGTTAGGTTCGGTCAGTCACCTTCCAGCCGTTAGCCGTGCCGTTGGCTCCGCCCCCGTGCGCCAGCGACATTGACGGTCGCTCTGCAGACCTAAACGTCTGTTTTTTTCATTCTTTGGACAGTGTTAATGTAAATGAAGTAATTTGTTTTGCAAAAAAAAACCAAAACAAAACAAAAACAACACTTATTTATGCTCATCACTCACAGAATATATAAATATATATATATATGTATATAGATATATACAGATACAGATACAAAAACGCTGCTTGGATTTCTCTCCACTTAACGAGATCTCCTCATGTTATAACCAGATCATTCCGAAATATTTAATAATAACCAAAAATATCAGAACGTTACAACCTTGTCCAGACGAATTGTCCGGAAATTTCGAAAACTTAAGTAACCGCGCAAGTAAATTTCCTGAACGCAGCATTTTTGTGTGGCCGTGTGAAAGCTTCGCTCTAACGCCGGCGGATCCGATCCGATCCGATCCGCCCTGCTCCTGTGCCATAAACGTGTGTGTATGTTAAGATAACGCATGACTGAACGTTAATTTAAGGCTTCGTGTATTTAAACAAGATATTATCGGGATTTGATTTTGTATATCTTTTTATTTTATTGTAAATGTTACCGCTTAAAGTTACGGAAGATGGTTTATCTTTTTTATAATTAATATTATTTCTGTACAGATTATTCGCAAAGTGCACTATTAAAGGTATTCAATACT
Organism: Ictalurus punctatus; assembly: GCF_001660625.3. Taxonomy (NCBI): domain Eukaryota; kingdom Metazoa; phylum Chordata; class Actinopteri; order Siluriformes; family Ictaluridae; genus Ictalurus; species Ictalurus punctatus. The sequence continues at coordinate 1,275,738 of NC_030444.2, forward strand.
GATCTGACATCATTGTGGGTTTTTTTGCTCTCTCTCTCTCTCTCACACACACACACACACACACACACACAATCACACGCGATGTTGTGGGAAAGAGGAAGATAAGAGCAGTGAGAGTGTCAAACACTCCTTCCTGTGAATGCACTGAAGGAAACTTTCCCACATGATAACTGAAAACAGAGTTTCAGTTTAAGATACGCACATTTATTTCACCAAAGTATTGGCTAACTGATTAGCCTAGCCTAGCCTAGCGCTCTCTCTCTCTCTCTCTCTCTAGCTTTGGAGGCTGCTGTTGCGACTCGACGTCACAACACGTAGCGCTGACGTCCAAAACACACGTTTTTCAGTTACATCGCAATGTTTGAAATATTCCACCAGGACTTTGACGTTCGTGTTTGTTTCCTTTTGGTTTTTGTTTCTTTTTCAGTTCTACTCCCGTTTTTTTTTTTAGATCACGCAACCGGATGCGATTTTCTTCTGATGTGCGCTCGGAGCTCGACCTTGCTGGAAAGACGTTCCGTTAAAAATAAACAGCAACCCGTTGAAGATTCTACACGTGGTGTTAAAGAGAACGTTACAGAATTTGGTATAGTTCTAGATTTACTGATAAACGCGCACATACACGCCTGTATTACCAGAACTACATTCGATAATGATTCTCCACCGCTTTCTAGTCTGTCCAGCAGGTGGCGCAACAATATACGTCACTTCTTGAAGAAATTTGGAGTCCAAAAGCATGAAATAAAGAAGTTTAATAATGAACAGTTTTAAGAACTTAAAGTCTGTCGTGTTCAGCGTGTAGTCACACTTGCTTTTCTTAAGGGTTTATTCTGACTTTTATTTTATTTTGGAACTTGATATAAAACCTTGATTCTGATCCAGAAAATGATCTTTAATCTTGTCTGCATGTTGGTTTTCTATCATTTTGGCGATACGGTTTAGTTTATTTTTATTTTTTATTTTCACGGCATCCTAACCCTGACATCTAATACTTCCTTTTCTCCTTCTTTTTAAAAAAAAACCCCCAAAACAACTGTATGCAGATCGGTGAAAATGGGAAACGTTCCACCATTTTAAAAGAGAGAGATGGTTTCGAAAGCACAACGAGGCCACCTGGTGGTCAGACTGTGCATGGAATCCTGGAGGGAGTGGTATAGTGTTGTTTTCCATCTTATTATATAAACACACTTTAATGCTTTATTTATTTTGATGTCAAAACACGATTGTTAAAATCCCAACAGATATATTGATCATTTTATTACGGAGTAACAGTAAAATACTGGATGACGGGGCGGAGTCACTCTCACCACCCTGAAGTCTGTTTTACAGTATTTGCTTTTCATCATTTATAGCTACAGCTAATGTTGTGCAACGTCCACGAAACGAATGACTTCTTTACGCTCTTATTTACATTATATAAGTTGTTTTTTTTAAACGCAGCTCGTCACTGCAAACCACAAAGTGTAAACTCCTTTGTCCTGAAGTTGTCGGAAAATTACAGGCAATATATCTGGCACTGAAGCTGAAATGTCAACCCGTGTCTATAAATTTCTAGCTGAAAAAGTTTTACTAGCTGTTGAAGTTTACACCCTAATACACCCGAACACACGCCGACGCTCACTGAACTTCACTGAAACAACTTCACTGAAGTACTTACCATACCAAAGAAAATTCATCCGCAAAATCACGAACCTGTGGAGTTCTACAGATTAAAGACACAGTATTATTATTCAAGCAATTCCAATACTGCCACAAACCTGTAAATAAATAAATAAATAAATAAAGCCGTAATTCTCAGCTCCGGTCCTAAATTCGTGTTGACGTGTTTAAATTTTTTTTATTTTCAACAATGACAATTCCATCCATTTTCTCAGTGATCATTCAGAGACAGGATTCATCAGTACGGAGAGAATTTCATCCGAGTATATAAAACCGTACCACACAAAAATTACAAATTATATGAATCACAAAGTTCGTAAAATCGTTATCCACGTTCTCATTTTGTGCTTTACGTCTCGCTCGTATTTAACTGCGCGACGGAGTTCGGACTATTTGTACCCCGTGAGACGTTCTCGAATTCTCACAAGCCTCCATTTAGCTCCGCCCCTCCAATCGTTACCATAGTGACACGTTTCAGCCAAAATCCTTACAGTAACTGTGCGTTTTTGTGTTTTTTGTGTGTTTGTGTGGTATACCTCATGACTCGTACGTGTAGCACTGCGATTCCAAGTCGTGATCTGGACGTTAGAGTGTAAATTACAAAATGGAGTGTATAAAGATTCACAAGAAACACGTTATAATCATTATTTCACCTTAAAATCAATACTCGCCTAGTAAACCTGTCAGTTGTTTACATCAAAACGTAGATCAGATTACAGAGTGTGTTGTGATTTTTGTGTGTGTTGGGTAGCAGCAGATTTGTTAGGAACCCTACATGAATACATTCAGTACAATACAACATCCCTAAACCTAAAAACACCCAACACACACACTAACACATGATTTATAAACAATTCCAACAATTCCACAATTCCATTTGTTGAAATCGAACAAATGAACCTTCACTACAGTATCGCCTCGATGAGTTTTTCATTCGCCCCTCATCACGTGGATAAAAGTTACACATAAAACGTCAAGTGTTAAAGTAGCCTTCGTGAGTACCGATAAATCCACTTTAACATGACGTTATAACGTATTCAATTATACACTCCGTTCCTGTTAACATTCCGCACGTCGTTTTAAGATAAAAACAAGTTAAAACTAGTACAGTCGAGCACGAACTAACTTCGAAATTAGAGCTGGAACGGAACGAATCTGCGGGGAAAAAAAATGATACGTCGTGACAAACAAATAAATCGTAAAATATTACTAAGATATTAAGCAACACCGGCGGGCGGTCTCAATAAGGTGCATGCATCGCGTAAAGGAACGTTCTGGAGAGACGTCGAGTCCGAGAGACGTGCGTCGGCTTTTACCACGGCATGCAGGGGCTCGGACAGTCTCGGATAAACGACTCCAACGTCCCCGTAGATACCTCCATGAGTGTAGTGTATGTAGTTAACTACGACAGAGAGAGAGAGAGAGAGAGAGAGAGGGGGAAGTTTATTAGAAAAAACAACAGAAAACAAATCTGTAATGGTTATAATGGGAATTGTAATGGTTTTAATGGAAACCGTAATGGTCCCTGTGGGTCTGTACTGGTAATTTGTTGCCTTCTATTGGTGACATGTTATGTCTAGTGGATACCATTAATCACCAGTAATGGTTTTAATGGTTATCAGTTGATGCGTTGTAATGGTATTTGTACTGGAAACCATTAGAATTTCTGTGATGGTTTCTACGGTGTTGTTTTTTTCTTCAGCAGAGGGGGCAAATCGGCGTAACTGTTACCTCCCTCAGGCTGATTATTTTCCCACAACAGCAGGTCTATAACCCGAGCGTTACAAAGTGGTACTGTTGCTGGAGACTCCTTCCGTAACAGTTCATGACACATCCTTACCTACTGTTCTCGAGCTGTTACTATAGAAACGATAACGTACACATTAGAACGAGCGCGTTCAGGATTAAACCAGAATTTACCAGACTTACTTTATTTAAGACCGGCTTAGTGGACAGGACGTCGTAGACCGTCTTTACGGAGATATTCTGCAAAGGAAATGCCACAAAAACGTTTACAAAAATCAGCGATGACAAAGAGACGATACACACACACACACACACACACACACACACACGCTGTAATAAGACCTCCCCACCCCCCTGTTTAACAGTTGATGAAGGACTTTTGATCCTTGAAAACATCAAGTTTCACTTTATTTTTACTTCCTGGATTCTTTTATAGACCGATAGACAGAAACTCTGCGTATTTACTCACGACGTTGGAGCGCACCGTTACGTCTTCCTGATCGGAGGAATAAAGTTTTAGAAATATCTTTTTTTAACAGTATTTTGAGAAACTCACGGCCTGCGTGGTCTTATTCATGCACTTCGTCGCCGGAGTTCTGCGATCGTCGAGGAACAGTGGCGCCTTCCAGTGGTCGTAGTTCGTCTCCAACACGTACCAACGGCCCTGCTTAACATCCAGCCTGAAACACACACACACATCATCATCAAAAAAATCATTCTTTCCTTATAATGTTGGTAAAATTATGTATATTAAATATATGGCTCAATTAGCAGTGTGTGTGTGTGTGTGTGCGTGCTCACTCCAGAGGGTTGAGGTTGTGTGTTCGGGCGCGGGTGATGACGCACGCCTCGCCGCTCTGGTTGCCTCCCAGAATAAAGTAAGCAGGAGCCAACAGCTTGGTGTCGGACAGCAGCTTCTTAGCTTCGGCATAGCTACAGGAGTCACAAACACGCTCGTTAGAGAAGACGACGAAACCACGACTAAACTTATTCACCATTTTCTTCAAAAGACTAAAACTATATCATGCTTTGAAAATTAGCACTGCTTTATGCAGGAGTCAGTATTAGTGTGATGAAATGCTGGACTCTGATTGATCAGACACAGGAAGTTGCCCTTATATGGAAGTATCCAATGTACCGAGAGGAACGAGATGATCGTACCTAGTGGCGTTTTCTAGGACGGAGCGAGTCAGGAAGCTCATCCACATGCCTTCTCTTTGTCCCAGGATCCACTCCAGAATTCCTGCAGGACACACGACATGTTTACACACCTTCGCTGAACGCAGGTGATCCTGCTCTCTCCGGATGGTGTGCTGACACCGATCCGATTTTGCGTTCCCGTTTACGTGAACATTTTGTATCATAAGCGTCGCTGTTGTGAGAGATTGGTGTGTATGTAGTCGTGAACTGGGCCGAGAGAGTCAGATGCAAACGGGAGTGAGTGGGTGTGGTCAGAGCATAGGCCATGGTGGTGGGCGTGGTCTGAGCATCTACAAAAACATGATTTAAAAATAAACAGACCTAAACATTGGATTCAACTCAAGTACAAATCTAAAAAATCTGATTTTGGACCCTGAACAAGTTTTGGCTGAGGTTTTGTGAATTAGAAATTTAATACAATTAATGAATTACATTTGGGACAAACTTTCTCTTTGAGATCAAACCTGTGATTCATCCAACTGCAGTTATTACAATAAATCACACTGCTCTGTGAACAAAGCTGGAAAAATGCTGGAAAATATTACTTTGAATCACTTGATAAATGACTCCTTTTGAATGATTCTTTCAAATGAGCTCAAATGAGTCAATGAAAGTCCTAAATGAGGGGTGCATCGTAACTCATATTAATCATATTAATAGTTCCCTACAGTTTGATTAGAGTGTTCAACAAATCTGTTCTAGAGCATTCTACAGGTTCAACTGTCTATTACCACATAAGTGCTGATGTAGGATCAGTCCACATCACTGACTCCTTTTAAACGACTCTTTTAAATGAGTTTAGATGATTCAAAGGAGTCAATGTACTGCACAGATTAAAAAGAGGAATGGATTCGAGTTTAAGAGTTTAGTGGTGTCATTCAGGAGGTTTAACTAACACCACATATAAGTGCTGAACGACGACCAGTAATCATCAATGACTCCTCCTGAACGACTCTTTTAAA
>NC_030444.2:1286304-1308804 GCF_001660625.3 Ictalurus punctatus
CTGGAGGGAACGTCGGACAGGTGAGAGGTCGGAGAGGCGTGTCGTGAAGATGAACCCTGTATGATGACGTTTTGCTCTTTCTGAACTCTGAATAGACGTTGAGCTTGTCTGCGGGATGAAACCTGAGTTCGAAAAGATACGCCGGTGTGTATTGTGCACCAGAACACTAGGCAGCGTAGCCGGTTTAGGCAGGACGGACCGGTTATACTCCTTTTATGCAAAGTACACTGGGATAAGAAGGCAGCGGTGGAGAGGATCAGCAGACGAGGTAAGAGGACAAATACGTAAAGAAAATAAATCCGGGTGAAATAAATAGCGACGGAATAATGTGTAGCTATGAAAGATAAAACAGGAAGTATGAAATAAATTACTGAACAGTTTAAAAAAACAACAACAGCAGGATATTTTCACGTGCTCTACAGTACGTCTGGCTAACTTCACGTTAACTCAGCGTTCACGCACTAACAGAGCTGACTCTGTTGCAGGAAGTTAATGATTCGTTTTTATGACCTGCAGCCATGATACTGATCTGCATCGCGTCTGTTCTCGCCTGTTCAGCAGCAGGTAGGTACCGCAGGTACAGTATGTAGTTGTATTACAGTACTGATTAACAGATAGATACCCTCTGAAACCCTCAGAAAAGTCACCTCGAGTAAAGTCGTCTGTAATGGCATCTTGAAATTGTGCTCGTCTCTGTTTTCCACTCTATCAGAGTTCTCCGTAGTCACCCCCAACGCTTCAGTCTCGGCACCGTTGGGTTCTTCAGTCGTCCTGCCCTGTGGTCTCTCTCCATCTTTAAGTGCCAGAACTTTGGAAGTTCACTGGTACAAGAATGATGACATTAATAACCCGGTTCTGCTCTACCAAGACCAAAAAGTCCAGGAGAACATTAGAACGGAGTACAGGGACAGAGTGTCTCTGATCGGGGAACTGGACAAAGGGAATGTCTCTCTGAAACTGGACAACCTGACAACAGTCGACAGTGGAGAATATACGTGCTTTGTAAAGAGCCTCAGTTGGTATGATAAGCACAGTGTGAACCTGCTTGTAAAAGGTACGACAAAATCCAACAACATAGACCACTGCTAGCGACTAGCATGTACCTCTTTTAGCACTAACTGGTATTTAACTGCATGTTTCTCAACATTTCTTCTGACTGACTGAATAACAGATGCAGTAATGGTAAGGAAAAACGATAGACAAATGTGTGTGTGTATAGACGATCTTCTCAGATAGTATCTTGTGTAGGGTTTAGTGGTTAGCATGTTCTCCTCACGCCTCCAGGGTTGGGGGTTCGATTCCCTGTGTGTGTGGAGTTTGCATGTTCTCCCCGTGCTGCGGGGGTTTCCTCCGGGTACTCTGGTTTCCTCCCCCAGTCCAAAGACATGCATGGTGTACGCTGACTGGCGTGTCCAATGTGTCCGTAGTGTATGGATGTGTGTTATTGTGGCACACGATGGTTTGGTACCCTGTCCAGGGTGTACCCCGCCTCATACCCCATGCTCCCTGGGATAGACTCCAGGTTCCCCCCGACCCTGTAGGATAAGCAATATTCTTACATTTTATGGGTTCTTTATTCAACAAAACCGGTATGTTCACCACAGCACTAGGTTCTACACCCCTCCTCTCATATCATGAAGCTGGAGAAAAGGTGAACGTTACCTGTACATCAGGGGGATGGTCGCCCAAACCCACACTCACCTGGAGAGACAACGAAGGACGAGAACTCCCAAGCAGTCACGCTTACTACAGAACTGGTGTGTGATTCAGCTGAATTAAATCTTACTTGTATAGCACTTTTTAGAATAGACATGGTCACAAAGAACCTTTCCAGAAATCTGGATCTAGATCTGGATCAAGCCAGAGGTGACAGCGGGGAAAAAAAACTCCGTGAACTTTGAGGAATCAAAAGGGAACTGTCTTATGGGTAACACCAGATCTAGACTAAAAGGAAGAGCTAATCCAGGACAACATGCACGGATTTCTAAGTAATTTGGAACATGCATGCATAATGGACTGGCCTTTAGAGATTCAACAAAACAAGGACCCTGAAATGCAAGTCCAGTATTGTGATGGCTCGTGTTTGTGCGCTTTAAGTGTATATTACATTTGTAGGTAGTCAAGTAAGGTGATGATTACCATGGTCTTGAAATGAAAACCACATGACCACAAGAGATAGAGGCTAATCATACTGTTTCTAAACATGTTCCTCAGTGGTTAAAGGCTCTGGGTTACTGATCAGGTGGTCATGAGTTCAAGCCCCAGCACTGCCAAGCTACCACTGTTGGGGCCTTTGGCAAGGCCCTTAACCCTCAATTTCTCAGTTGTATGAATGAGATAAATGTAAGGTGCTCTGGATAAGGACGTCTGCTAAATGCCATAAATGTAATGTAACATTATAACTTGTGGTTTGAATGCAAACTCAACAGTTACCAAGCTTTCAAATGTCAGTGAAGAGAATTTCTTTTTTAGCTTTAGAGCTATAACTCACTCTACCTCTTCCATTACATATAAGATGGTCCAAAAACTGGTATTGTCATGCACTATACTAATGCATATCATCTCCATAATTATAATTATTCAATTTGACCTAATAGCAGCATATACAAGAAGAACAAAAGTGGTCTGAGCATAGAGCCCTGTGGCACACCATGCAGAATATCATATCCTTCAGAGATACAGTCATTAATTTTTCACTTCATATGCATGATGTCAATTTAATAAAGTTCCAGAGAGACCAGTCCAGTTTCTCAGACATTAAGATCCTGTTGAATTTGTTAGAAATTTCACCAACAAACATCAAGCCTGTAGATTACAGTGCGTGATGTGTTGATGCTAATTTCTTGTTCTTTCTCTTTCAGGCTCTGAAGGGTTGATGAACGTGAGCTCATGGCTGCTTATCTCTTTGTCTGACCTCGAGTGGATCTCCTGTACTGTGGGTTTAAACCAACAGGAAGTAAGAGAGAGCAGAGTTGTACCACACAAAGGTAAGTTATCGGTCACTGTACACTCAGAAATAAATGTAGTCGCTGGGGTGGTATCGTCAAACGAGCTTCTGAGCAGAAATCCAACGTCCTACCCACTAAGCTAAGCTACCACTCACTGCCCTATTCTTATCTTCTGGCAGGATTCTGGAGAGAAGCGTTCATCTCGACTCTAGTGCTTTCATTAATTGTCCTCATCGCCTTCACCGTTCTTCTGATTTTGTTCAGGAGAGGTATTAATGAAATATTTAACGTTTCCACTGATATGGAAATACAGACCTAATTGTGTCTGACATTAATACGTGATCATGGAGGGAATAAAAAACACATTTTGTTGTCTTGTCTTTAAACAGGTTTACTCTCGCACTGTTCGTCTCACAAAAACCCAAAAGCAGCAGGTAGTGTTTATTCTTCTCCACTGTATTCATGTAGACAAAAACGCATCGGAATAACGCGTCTCATCTCTGTTTTCTTCCATTTCTACCATGCAGCTGATTCTCCTGAATCCTCACCGGCAGAGACGGTTCCTCTTAACGCTGCGGGGAACTCTACTCAGAACACAACTCGAGGTAGCTTTGTTTGATCACTAAGCCACACCTCCATTTGCTTCAATTATAACACTTATAAGTAGACTCACTATAAAATAAATAAATAAAAAAAAGACGTACCTTTCTTATTATTGTTTTCTCATTCTGGTTTTTAAGATCATAAAGTTACTTCTATATTGAATTTCCACACACAAAAAAAAAAGTATGCCAATATTTTGTATAATTTATTCAGTTTGTAATAAAGATAATGCTCCATGTTGTGTGTCTCTTCACAGGGATCAGTGATCAGGGATCATATGTTCCTCCAGAACCTACTGAAGAACGGTCTGTGAAAGACAGATATAAAGGTACATCAACCCTCGGTCTCTTTCCTATGTTTGATCTCTGTTTACACGTCTCACGATGTAAATAAAATTTAAACGGATCTTTATTTAATCAACAGTGACCCTCACACTGAATCCATCAACAGCTCACAGATCTCTAAGAGTGTCCGGGGATCGGGAAAGAGTTCACTATAAAAAAACAAACGCTGATTGTAAATCTAAATTTCCTCACGTCGTGAGTAAAGAGGAGCTCGGCTCGGGGCACTACTACTGGGAAGTGATGATATCGGATAGAACATCATCTGCGAAGCCGAAGTCATCGTGGTGTGTAGGAGTGACTCAGAAACCCCACTCGGAGGACGTCCTCAGAGCTCTTTGTTATGAAGAAGGCACTGGGTTGTATCCTAATACTGCGGATTTCAGTAAAATAACCATCAGATGTACCATAACGAGATTAGGGCTGCATTTAAACTGTGAAATGAACTCTCTTTCCTTTTACAACGTAGATAAAACCCCTCATGGTCATCTCTACACCTTTAATAACATACCACACGCCACGTATTTTGCGCTGTTCAGTCCAGGAGTGAAAGATGTACATCCTCTCAGAATTATAAAATTGAAAGCTCAGAGTCAGCTAAAAAAGGAGCATTAAGGCCAGAGGTTTGTTTTCATGTTCAGCAGGTTGAACTTCCTGTATCTATAATAAATCTCAGGTTATGTAAATGACTGGCGCGCTGTAGTTCGCCAGTGCACAGTTTCAGTATGAAATCCCGTGAACTGTAGTTTACTCTGTATTTGCTAGTTATAACATTGTGCTTTTGATGTTTTTGTGTATTCTGTTTTATTAAATTCAGTTTATATATAAAACTCTCTCCTCTCATTTCACTATCTACGTCTCCGTCCACGCATAAAACGACGCTGGATGGAAACGCCACACGCGAATACAATCTCAAATTCGTATACGTGTTTTATGAGGTGGATACGGATTTTAATTCGACAAGACGTGCGCATAAACTACGATGGAAACACGTTTACAACCAATTCCTTGATGCACAGAAAAAGAACAATGTCATGTGACTTTTCCTCAACCGATCATGTGATCATGTGCCTAATTGGCTCAGAAGATTTAAAATGGCGGCGAGTGAGAGGTATCGTATGTTCAGATAGACGACTTCGTGCCAGTTTCCCAGTGAATGTGAGGATTTTTGTTTACAGATGGAAACCGTGCTTTATTCGCAAAAGTTTTATGAGATATTCCAATCTCTGAGTTGTTTAACCAGTACACTGTATAGTACACTGTATAGTACACTGTATAGTAGATTGTACAGTAGATTGTACAGTATACTGTGGAACTCCAAGAGAGCAGATGCTTTATGCTACAAAAGACCGACAATTGGAACATGCATGCATTTAGTTCTAGAATGAATAATGATGAAGATTTATAAGCTACTAGGACGGATAGATGGATAGATTCCTTCAGCGTTCTATCTGGAACCTTCAGCACAGTATTTTCCTATCTGAAACGCTTCCAAGTAAAACCAGTTTGGAAGCTGAACCCTGAATAATGCACTAAATCCTTATAAAACTCCAAGTTACCGGTCATTTTCTCCTTAAAACCTCGAACCTGTCAGGGGTTTAAATATAGGCTAAGCTGACTTGGTACGTTATTAAAAAAAACCTGAAGTTTAATGGTTCAATGAAACATTAAGAGTTCTTACTTATTCCTAACAACAAGAATTTATTTATTCACTAATTCACGTAGGGTTACTTACCCAGTCGCTCCAGGATTTTTCAAACTTACTGCAGATTTTCCACAGATTCGGGTGCAGACGTGTCATGTGACGTGCGTTCATCCGACGCCCTCTCCGATTCACGTGCGTCGAACATCCATCCATCTTCTACCGCTTGTGCTTTTCAGGGTACACTACGGACACGCCAATCAGCCTACCATGCATGTGTTTGGACTGGGGGAGGAAACCGGAGTACCCGGAGGAAACCCCCGCAGCACGGGGAGAACACGCAAACTCCACACACACAGGAACACGGTGCGAATCGAACCCCGACCCTGGAGGTGTGAGGCAAACGCACTAACTACTAAGTGACTGCGCCAATTCGAGTAGCTTTCCTCAAAAAAAAAATTAAAATAAAAAATAAAAGGCACAAAAAAGTCCACACGTTATATGGCAAATTTTGAAAAACGAAGCAGCAGCAAAAAAAATAATAAAATTAAATAAATCGTGTGCTTTTGGCCACAGCAGTCACAAAAAAATTATTTCTTTTTTTTTTTTTTTACATTTTTAAAAAAATTTATTAATTGCTTAGTTATTCACTCACTAAATAATGACTGAATTTACTTATGTACTTTTTTTATTATTATTACTTATTCACATCATCATCATCATCATCACCTCCTTCCATCATTTCTTCTTTACTCACGCACTAAATCTCTAAAAGAAGGCCCTGTATCAATTGAACAAACAAAAGCAAAATAAACTGCCGGAGATGCCGAATCTGGTCAGTTAAAATGTTTAATATACAACAACATCATCATCATCTTCATCTTCATCATCACCACAGCGGCCAGAATAGAAGAAAAATATACACATTATAAAAGCAAAAGTAAAGAATGATGGAGACGGTCGTCCCGTCACTTGCAGTATCGATCAGCTTTCATCTTGGCTCTCCTGCGAGAAACACACACACACACACACACACACACACACACACACACACACACACACACACACACACGATCCACAATTCAGGAGAATTTCCACGTATTACGTAAAAAGATCAATGAACATCTCTACTCATCGGTATTGTACATGTACAGAATAGATCTATATTATAGTCCATTAGGCATTAGATCCGTTATCAGTTCTGAGATACGCAACTAAACAGACCGAGGTCTGAGCTCTGTAAAATCCATCCCATAATTCTGTGAGAACGCTGGGGTTTCCATGGAAACACGGTGGAGGGATCATTTCATTCACTGGTGCAGAAGTAAAGGTTACTGACCTGTCGAGTAAAGCCTCGTGGAATTTGCCTTCAGTCCTGGATTTCTTCAGCGTGCCGCTGTCCTCCTCGTTCACCCGCAACTTCCTGTCCTGGAAGCTCTGAAACTTCTTCCTGTCGTCCATCAGCACAACAACGTCATTCATAAACCTGGAATGTACTCACTCACACCTGAGCAGAACTGGGGTGCTTGGGTAATATTAAAAATAATAATAATAATAATTATTATTATTATTATTTTTAATATTCTCATGCCAGGTAACATTTCTGACCTTTGTCCAAAGGGTGCACAAACTTTCGCACTCCACTTCCTTATTTCGCGCAGGTTACACAGAGCCATCATTCTGTTTCTTATTACAGTAAAACACACGCTCACACACACACAGCTGACACTCACACGTAGTTGACCTCGCAGCTCTTGACGTTTCCTCGGTCCTCGTCTGCGATGTCGTCGTCCTTCTTCACCTCTCTCTCTGCACACGAGCGAATCTGTACGATCCGAACAAATTCAGAATCTTTAACGTAGTAGCTACTACGCTTTCTACACCAACCTAGAATAATCTACACAGGCCACGCCCACAAACGACACAACTAACTTGTCGTTGCGAGCGTGAACACGGGGCGAGCTGCTGTAGGAAATGAAGAAATAATAATAATAATAATAATAATAATAATAACAACGGATGGATGAGTTACTGCTGGACCTTGATCATCTCCTCGTCACTGGCCGTTTTGTTTTTGGCCACGATGTCTCCGCTCTCGCTGTATGAAATAAAACAGCTGTTTGCTGCCAGCAGAGCCATTTTACCCTGCACAGAAATCACACACACACACACACACACACACACACACACACACACAAATGACAAAAAAAGTCACGTTTTTTCAGTTATTTCATCAAAACTATTAGACACTTCTGTTAAAGAGCTGCAGTCTGATTGGCTGTGGTAAAAATGATTGACAGCTGCACTCACGTCCTGGAACACCGGCTCCCACTGCTCCCTCGAGCCGATAGCGTCCGAGCGTCCGATCACGACGCCGTCCGAGTTTATCCCCAAATATTTACCGTAACCAGACTTCAGAGCGATTCTACACAACGGAGAGGAGAGAAAAATACTGAGGAAATATCACCCGATACTTTTAATAAAATAAACACAGTCCTATAAAAATAAAATATATAATAATAATAATAATAATAATAATAAAAGAGACAGAGTTCAAACAATTCATCCAACAAACTAAGGATAAAAATAATATAAACAACATTGTTCAATAAAAAAAATGTAATCATTAATGATAAAAAACCCCACTAAGACACACACGGGTTCAAGAAAATAAATATTTAAATAACTCTGAATAAATTATCTGATAAACAGATTATATAATATATATTCAGATTATCAATAAAATACATTATTATTAATATTCAGCTTTCCACTGCGCGCGCACACACACACACACACACACACATACACACACAGAAAAGCTCTGAAAGAAAAATAAAGACATATCGTTAGAGAGTGATGAAGGTTATTCGGTCGTACCGCGAGTCTGAGAGTTTGATGGCGGTGAACTGTTCCGGTGGATCAGGACCTTCATCATCTGCAGATCACAAATCAAAATCACATAAAAGATTACAGACTCTGAAATATAAACAGTTCCGTGTACACGGATATAAACGTGTTATTCAGCGCTGATCCCCGTGTTATCGGTGCAGGTTTTATAAAGACATCACGCATGGTTATTAACACAGTAAACGTATCAGGATTCGCTCTGCACGTGGGGGGGGGGGGGGGGGGGGGGGGGGGGGGGGGGGGGCAAACACCCCCACATCATTACTCACTATTAACCAAATCACTTTGGGGGAAACGTGCTGTAACTCCAGTGTACGCTCATCAGAGACCGCTTAATCGTAAATCAGCCTCTTTAGCGCTAGTTGATGAAGCACTCGTCTGTCCTCCTCACCTCCTGTATGTGGAGCTCCGACGGTGAACAGGCCCGTGTCCAGCGCGTGCACGTACGACCTGCTGTGCATCTCAATCGCCACCGTGCCGCTGATCTCACCTAAATTACGCACCGTCCACCAGCCGCCTGACACACACACACACACACACACACACACACACAATAAAACTTGGTTATACAGACCATCGTTATCAGAAACATCACACGTGTGTGTGTGGTCAGTACTAAGTAACAAACTAACTAAATGAACAAATATTTAACATTCATGTTTATTAGATTGGATAAATCTAGATAATTATTATTATAAGTATTATATATATATATATAATTGTTGTTCTGCATAGAAATCAATACAGAATAAATATATAGAAAAACGCATGACAGATCATTTAAACAATGGACAAGTAATAAAAGTGTTTAAACCGCAATATAAAACTGAACACCACGGAATATTTATAATATTATTTTATTGTATCACTATGCTATTTGTTTATGATGATTATTTTCTTTTCTTTATGCAGAAGTCCTGGAGACATACCGACCACATCGGGTTTGTCCTCCTCATTATCGCGTTTTCTTTTCTTGTCCTTGTTCTTCTTCTTTTTGCTGAAAAAACGTAAAAAATAATAAAGAAATTAAACAGAGAGGAAAGGGGAACGGGCTCCGTCCCAAATCGCGTCTCATCAGCTACAAGGTCCACTAAGTATGACGTAAAAGGCACCGTATTTTAAACTCGACCTAGTGCACCTACACAGGGAGCACGACGCCATTTTGGATGCAGCCCGCACTAGTATTTTAACCGAAATGCTACAACTAACTGCGTACAGCTGCCTAAAACAATAACCCTACTCCAGACTTATAAACAAATAAACTCACCTTTTATCCTTCAGACCTTTCAACACGAGTTTAGTTGATTTGACGTTTGTATACGCAGCCATATTAGAGTAAAACCCGTGCTAACTACCTAGCAAGTTTCTCGGCTACACTTCTGATCAATGTACTTCCGGCTAAACAAACTCTACGGTGGCCGATATGGTACATAAAGGAATGTTTTTTGATCTCGCGTTTTCTTTTAAACGTATACTGCCGTTCAGCGTCAGGAGGACACAATGACACAAAAAAGTACAAAAATTAGGACAAAATCACTAATTAATTCAATAATGAATCATTTTTAGTGTTAAACTAAACATATTTATGTGTGTGTGTTACTTTAGAGGAAACGAATTGATCACACACACCTCATAAGCATAAGTATATAGAAAAAAGGTGCAGTTTGTAATTTGTAAGTATTCCATAAACTAAATGTAAAAAAAAAAACCCAAAACAAACATCATTAACAAACATAAATATATTTTTTAAATGTTTTTTTCGTCATTTTATTTTAATATGAATTACTGAACCTGGATAGTAAAAAATATATAGTTTTGTTGTTGTTTGTTTGTTTGTTTTCCTACAGTATTGTCATGTAATGAATGTGGATCGTTTCTTTGTTTTTGTGCTTCTTTTCATTTTTCCAACCCGGAGTTTAACTCCGCCCCTTTCCCCCAGCGACTCAAGACATATAAATTCTTTAATTCTCTCTCTCTCTCTCTCTCTCTCTCTCTCTCTCTTTCAAAAAAAACCAACTAATTCCTCTAAATAGGAAGTTAACATGTTATAGTGGAACTTTCTCCAAAGTGATGGAGCTGCTAATTTCTAACAGGAATTACGACAATATGGCACCAAACAAACAAACAAACAAAAAAAAATCACTAAACACATCACAAATATTTCAATAAAAAACATGTCTCAGGTTGGACTTTTCCCTTTTCCCCATTAACAGCATCATCTGCATCCACACCGGCCCTGATAAGCTTCTGCCGTAAATCACCACGGAAGTGAAACGAAGCGAGACAAACGCGCTCGCGAGCCGACCTTTAAAACGCTAACATCCTCTCCGAGTAGACACGCTTCAGCGGCGGCCATGAAAAGCTTTTATGCGTGTCAGCGCCTGTGACAGACGTGAGAGAGAGATAGCGAGAGAGTGATGGTGACAGGACAAATTCATCCTTCGGCACAATCTAGGTCATCGCTCCGCTAGAAAAAATGTAATACATCTTCATTTCGCCTGCTTCCGTCCCACTGTGAAAGGCTGTCTCGCTTGGTTTGTCGATGAGTTCGACACTCGCGCGGCTTAGAAGGTCACTCAGAATCGACTTTCAAAGAGTGACAAGAAGTGCGCGGACGGCGCACGGGTTTGTGTTCATTTTTATATGGGCAGAGGCGTGGCTGGGGGAGGGGTTTCGGGATGAAATGCTTATTCGTAGAACGTTTAACATAACAAACGTACGACACAAACGGATAGAAGTATGTACGTCTCACGTAACAACGACTCACGCCGTAATTACGCTATAAAGATGTACGACAAGGTCAACAAGGTCACCGTTACACGAAAAACTGCACGAGTTTACACTTTGAGGTTTCTCTAAAAGTGTTCTGTAACACTGATTCTTCTTCGTTACCACAGCGATCCTAGACGAACGTCGGAGATTTTAATCAGAAATTCGCCGTCGGCCATATTTGCTTGCAGAACAAACACAAGCTCACGTTTCTATGCAATCAGCTGTCATGCTAACAACAGCCAGCTAGCAAGCGATGTAGCTATGCTAGCTACTGTGTCTCGAATGTAGTCTACATTAAAAAATGGATTTGAGCACTTAGCTCATAGAGGATTGAACTATTGTAGCAAATTCCCTAGCTAGCTAGTTATGCTAGCAGAGTGTAAGCTCGCTAGAGTTTCTGCTGCAGTGGTGCGAAGTTATTACCACTCTCACACTGGGAGCTAAGTGCTCAAATTCATTTTTTTCCTTTCCTTCTAGACACTGTAAACAGTTAGCATAACTAGCTAGCTAACACCTTGCTAGTACAACTAGCTAGCTAGATATATTAACTCTACTGTGTCTACCGTGCACTTTTTGAGCACTTTGTGAGTGTGCTAATAACTTCATAACTATTCACTGGCTAGCTAACGCCCTGCTAGCACACACGCTAATATGCGGTTAGCTAGAGTTGTTGCTAACGAATTTCTACTGGGGAATTTTACACAATGGAGCCATTTTAAAAACAGATGTAGCCTGGAGCTAGGTGTAGGGAAATGTATTGAGGAACATGATGCTGATTTTAGGTGTGTGTGTGTGTGTGTGTGTGTGTGTTTTCCTCTGTATCTTCTTCGTTAAGAGCCTCAGCAGTCTGTTCGCTCCATTACCTCTGACTCCGAGAACTGAGCGAGAGACAGAGAAAGAAGAAAATAAATTGAATTTTATGAGCGTGATAAATGCTTTTTATTGCTTTCCTTGTTAGCCGCCATCGTTCAAGCGCCGGACGTGTGCGCTAGACACCTGCAGCCTAGCATGCATGCTAATTTGTGTGATTTATATGCTTATATTAGTGGGGTATACATTAATATCACCAGAGCTGTTAAGGAGTTTTGTTCAGGAAAGCAGCAGCGCAGCTTCATACCGTATTAACGGGACTCCTTCTAATACATCATCGTTTCTATAGTAACAAAGTATTAATGATAGATGTTAATTTCATGGAAGGAGTCTCCAGTGTCAGCGCTGTGTAACAGTGAAAAACAGTCAATAGACAAAGCTGTGTATTATTACAGGGTGTATAAGCGGGGGAACGTCACCGTGCGGAGGAGTGACGGCTGCTGATGCTGCGCCGCCGAGACTCGGGGGAAAAACCTCCAGGAGATCTCCACAGGGCCGGGATGAGTTACGCCAGCTCAATACCTGACAGCTCCGGAGTCGTTTCTCTTTTTTTTTTTTCCGAGAGGCCGCAGGTGTGGAGAGATAGCGCAGCTCCCCGAGGACGAGTTACAGGAGAAAATGTGGCGTGTGAGAAACGTGGATGAGGTTTACTGAGTGGAAACCTCCAGAGAGGAACGTCATGTTCCTGTGTCTGACAACGTGAGAGAGAGAGAGAGAGAGAGAGAGAGAGAGAGAGAGATTTAAGGAGTGAGAGATACAGAGAGAGAGATAAATGAGAGAAAGACAAAAAAGGAGAGATGGAGACTTACAGAGGGAGAGAAAGGGAGAGTAGTTAATAACTGGTCTGTAGTGAGAGAGGATGATGGACAGACAGATGAGAGCAAGGGATAAGTGATGTGAAGGATGAGTGGGAGGTGGGTGAAGGAGACGCAGCAGGGTAAATATTCTGCACTCGCGGCCACTGCATTCACTACTGAGCTGGAAGTGAGGGCAAGAGAGAGGGAGGGCGAGAGAGAGAGAGAGAGAAAGAGAGAGAGAGAGAGATAGAGAGGGAGAGAGACAAGGAAGGAGAGCGGGAGAGAGATAGAGAGGGAGAGAGAGAGAGGGAGAGAGAGAGAAAGAGGCGGAGAGAGAGAGGGAGCGAGAGAGAGAGAAGGGGAGAGATAGAGGAAAGTAGAGAGAGAGAGGGAGAGAGAGAGAATGAGGGAAGGAGCACGAGAGAGAGATGGAGAGGGAGAGAGGGAGACAGGGAGAGATAGAGAGGGATAGAGGGAGAGAGAGATGGAGAGAGATAGAGAAAGAAGGGGAGAGAGAGAGAGGGAGAGGGAGAGAGAGAGAGAGAGAGGAAGGTGAGTGATGGATAGAGAGGAGACTGGTTCTGTATGATTCAGGCTTCCTGCTGTTTCACTGTCAGTGATTCGCACCTCACTGTCCGCTGTCTGTCCCTCACACGCATCACTTCCTGCCTCACACTACACTTCAACTACCAAACCCTGGTGGGCGTGGCTTGAGTGGTATAGAATAATACGGAATCGTGAAATCGGTTTCATACGAACATCTTTTTTTATAAACAGTATTTCCTCTCAGAACACGTGCAGCAAAATTATTGGCACCCCAAAGGAATAGTTCAGTTAAAACGTGCCTATGTTCATTTCCCGTTTCCCCGGGATCAAAATAAACACATTTTAAATCTGTCTGTGAAAAGACATTCATACACTTAAGAGTCAGTGCTGCGGAGATAAAAAAAAATACCCGAGTAAATAAAAACACCACTGCTTCATTATCATAATATAAAATAATATTCTGAAAATGTAAAACAGTTTAAAAAGAGTATTTAAAAAAATACAAATAAATAATTTTTAAAATTTATTATTTATTTAAAACACTTTTTGTAATATTATGCAATATAATTTTTAAAAATTATATATAAATATATAAAGTTTCCAAAGTCAGAGAAAGTCTATAAATATATATATATATATATGATAAAAAAAGTATTAAACCAGGATTTAATAAATCCTGCACACAAAATGCTCTCACATTCACACGAACCGCTTTCGCGTTCACCCAAAATGCTCTTGCATTCGCACAAAATCCTTTCGCATTCGAATAAAGGGTGTTCGCGTTCCAATGATTTACCTCGGACTTTCAGACAAACGCTCTCACATTAGCAGAAATTGCTCTCACGTCATTACATTAAGTTTCTGAATAAAGGTTTGAGCTTCCCCACGTGTTTAACCTCAACCTGTCACTCATCGCCTTCTGACCGGCCTTCCGGAGGTCAAAATATCGTCACTGGCGAATCAGGAAGTCTGAAAGTAGCTCTAACGTTACGCGGGCGATTTTCCCCATGAAACATTCCACCAGACGTTTTAAAAGAAGAAGAAAATAAAAGGAAAAGGGATTTCCGACGTAAACTCCCCGAGGAAACCGTAAGTGCTTTTATCCGCTTTAAAAATATCCGAGCGCCGACCCGAGCTGACCCCTGACCCCCGTCTCCGCGGTGCGTTATGGCGTTTAACGCTGTCCTGTTTGTAAGTGCGACGCCGTAAAGTGATAGTGTGATACATCAAAAAGAGAATTGTTCACGGCGTTCCAGCTGCAGTGTCTGCCCCATCACAGCACCTTCACGCTTACACACATCTCAAAGCCTCCGTAATGCACGGCTCTGGCTATTAAAGCCTCCAGGAGCGGATGATACGCTGGAACGGGCGCTCTAATAGTGTGTGTTATTGCTGTTTACCCGACTGAGTGATGGCTTCTGCCAGGACGCTCACAAACACACACACACACACACACACACACCTTTGAATGGCTCCTCCTTTGTGAGAATTTCTGTTATGTCAACTAAGATTCTGACAGATTAATTGTTCACAACACACACACACACACACACACACACGATTATTTCTGTCTATCACCAGCCTATGTGTTATGAAAACTCAGAACAATCGAAACGTTTCTGCAGTAATTGTCACACACGCGTGGTGATAATTAGAAGGTTAAAGCCGGCCGCAGCGTCGCAGGAAACAGCTGCTTAAACACGCATGTAGAGGCTTCTGAGGTTAAACGGAGCAAAACCTGGCCTGTAATATGGAAAAATAGAAGTCTGTCATTCAGACTGACCACAAAATACCGTTTTAGAGCGCACTCTGTCTCCGGCGTACCGTTAAGGCCGTTATTCAGACGTTGCCTCTAACGCACGTAACCCAAAAAACCCCTCCAGAAACGTTTTCACGTTAAATACACAGGAAACGCACTCACGATTTCATAAAGTGTTTATCTGGTTCAGTCATTTCCTCACGTCGTATTCACGCAAAATGGCGTCCCATTCACAAAAAAACCCTTCTCACGTTCACACGGAAATAAAAAAAGAAAAGAAAACAAAGACACTTAGATCCATAGAACACGCTGCAGACAAAATGCTCTCGTTTCTGCACAGACGCATTCGCGTTCAACAACTTTCCTCTTACTTTCATACAAATGCTCTGACTTTCGCACAAAACGCTCTCTTTTTTCCCCCCCTCCACATTTATTGAGAATGCTCTGGCAATCCCACGACGCCCCTCACGTTCAGGACTTTACCTCTCGCTTTCACTTTCACACACCGTGCTCTGATTTTCAGCTTTTGTCTGTGTGTGTGAGAGAGAGAGAGAGAGAGAGCTGCTTATGTAAATGCGAGAGTATACTGTGTGAGAGATAATGTGTTGAAGGCAGATGAGAAAGCGCGAGAGGTCTCGTAGTTTGGTGTTTTTTTGGCATCTCGACATGCACGCAGCTTCCTACAGTAATCAAGACGCATTCATTCACCGGGATGTTTATCGTGACTTGCTTGCGAGAGCAAATTATTTGAATGCGAGAGGATCATGTTTTCCATGATTACACATTACAATGTGAGACCATTGTGTGTGTGTGTGTGTGTGGGTATTAAACGATTTAAACTACCGCATGTCTTATATAGAATCACACACACGCTTTCACTACAACTCTTACTGTACATCGAGTGTCTTGGATTCACAAAAAGCTGCCGAAAGTTTGATTGACAGCTCTGGAGTTCATGCCTCCTTTCGTTAACCATGGCAACCAGAGAGCTGAGTGTGGAGTGCATGAAATACCTGTGAAGTCAAGGGATGTATGAGCAAGCACCACCGACACACACACACACACACACACACACACACGCACAGAGTAGGAGTACCAAGCAGCTATAGAAAGCATTCGTGCAATTTACGCATCATTGCACTTCTTCCTGTCACTTTATTTTTCTTTAATAATTCCATTACAGGATGAACATGGTGTAATTTCCATCAGCGTTACTTATCACCCCATCTTATATTTAAACACACACACACACACACACACACACACACACACACACACACACACACACACACACACAGTCATATTCCCAGCCACCAAGGTGCAACGAATCCTCTGAAGGATCTAAACATGTCAGCTCTAATTACCCCACACTGCGTAATAATGGAAAGTTTCACAGTCTGCTGTTTAGGCTGCTCGTCTGCTTTGAGCTGCAGCTGTACGCTCGTCCACCAGGGGGCAGTGTGGAATAGCAGGACGGATTTCCAGCTTTCCCTCAAATCCCTCGCTTTGTTGTGATAAACTCAGCTGAGGGTCAAAATACAGCAGCCGAAATGCAGCGAGAAGTTCCGAAATCACCATCAGGGTCTATCTCCGTCCCTAATGAGGGCTTAATGTTCCCTTAACTAGCCGTGTTAGCATTCCGAACACACCTCGGGTTCTCAACGAGGACAAAAACATAGATTAATAATATGTTTGATAATAACAAGCTCGTTGCTGATGAAGAACTTTGGAAACTTTCTCAAGCTGTACGTTTTCATGCGATGAATTAGCGCTGTAAGCTGTAATTACCAGTTTATTAATAAAATTGTACGCATTTTCGCATGCGTAGCGACTAGTTAGCATCGATATGCTCGACACATGCTTTTCCCCGAGGCTAATTACGCTTACAGATAGCTTTAAGCGCATTTATTTATTTCTTAAAACCAACACAATTGGCTAGTTCTTAAAATCATGCTAGGAATGCTAGCCTGTTTATAACTGTATTGAAATTAGCATGGCAAGGCAAACGAATTGAGACGTTCATATAACCGACAAAATATCTTTAACGCTTCCTTCATCTATTAAACGTGCCGTTGCATGAGACTCAGAGCTACTCCAGATGTTTCTCAAACCGGCGAGCTGTAAATCGTTCCGAACCGCCCGAGCGACTGAACGTTACCGCCGCTAATCCAGATGAGACCGTGACCTCATTGTGAATCGCTGTGATTTTGTAGCCAAGATAATGCTAAGCTTGACTATACAGGATATCGATCCTGTTGTGAATCACTGATCTTGGTGCTAACGCTAACTTTTAAGACGCGATCATTAACTTGTCGAGTATCAGTTGTGATCTTTTTGGAATGCTAACGCTAACCGTGTAAACAGGTCTACGACCTACTTATGAGATGATGTAAGGCTGCTACTAATGCTAACCTGAACCATTCTACTCAAATGGCACTCTGACCTCATTTTTTCATGCTAATGCTTAACCTAACTATCTGGGATCTTGACTTCACTGTCAGTTGAGTTTCTAGCATGCTAACAGCAACCCTACCTGAGATTACACAAATTGTTGTGAAAGCTACGTGTTCAGAAATCGCCGTTTCTGATTTTACATGGTTCGCTAATGCTAATATGATGTCACTGCGTTATGGGTAAACACCTGGTAGTGTTCAACGCTGCAGGGAACCATATGCTAGCTACAGTTAATGCTAGCTCTCTTAAATTTCTAGAAGGTTCCAGGACAATCAGGGTCTGCTCTAAACGATCTGTGCTGTTGTATAAAGTGTAAATAACGACGTAGACCAGATGTTAAGTGTGAATATTTGACCAAAACTGCAGCCAAATATATATACGTTCAGAAGAACTTCCTCCATAAGCTTAAGTCATCATCGCTTTCTGTTTGACTCAGATGATTTTGAGCAGCTTACAGTCACTCTTGCTTGGTTTTGCTGAAAATGCATTAAGACGGCAAAGAAAACTCTGGAAGACTTTGGTGGCTGAGAATATATGAAAGAGATTTGTAACATAAAATGACATAAATCCTCAGGAATGAAATCGCCAGAGGAAGACCGGATCAGAAAGAGGATTGCAGCAGAGGAAGTGGAGACGCTAGTTTGGAAGGGTACGATAGTAAAACTGTGATCTGTGTGTGGGTTAGCATGTTTCAAAAACGGAGATATTCGTTTTTTTATTCCGTTAGCTGGCGTACTTGGTCAGCTTCTGCACGATGAATTAAAACGAATCACTTAAAAGAAACTAAATTTGTCATCCATAACCTTGTTATGCAGGGAATTTCTTTCTCCCCACAACCAATCACGTTTTAAACCCCTCCCCCACATCCTGTTAGGTTTCATGTGCCCCTCCCACACATCCAGTCACATTTCAGCTGCCCCCCCACACACCCTGTTTGGTTTCGCCTGCCCCTCCCACACATCCAGTCACATTTCATCTGCCCCTCCCCCACACCCTGTTAGGTTTCATATGCCCCTCCCACACAATCAGTCCCATTTCACCTCGCATTCCTTCACATCTTATGTTTCATTTGTCCCCACCCCCCAGCTACTCATGTTTCACCTGCCCCTCCTCCACACCCTGTTATGATTCATTTGCCCCTCTCATACACCAAGTCACAATTCACTTGCCCCTCCCCCACATCCTGTTAGGTTTCACTTGCCCCTCCCACACATCCTGTTAGGTTTCACTTGCCCCTCCCACACACCCTGTTAGGTTTCACTTGCCCATCCCACACACCCTGTTACATTTCAATTGACCCTCCCCCACACCCTGATAGGTTTCACCTGCCCCCCCCCCCAGTTATGATTCATTTGCCCCTCCCACACACCCAGTCACCTTTGGTGAGGTAGGATGTAAGAATTGTTATTCTGTCAAATCTGCCCTCTATGGCTGACCAGCAGAAACTTACCCCTATTATGAAGCACAGTTATAATCAGAGTAAAGGTTGATTTTATGACAGCTAGTAAAGTTTTTTTTTTTTTTTTTTTTTTTAAATGACATTCACTTTCCTCTCCATCATTGTGTGTCTCTGTTTCTTTCCCAGAGGAGTGACATTATGTTGATGCAAACTTACAAACCCTCACTTGTTCATAATAGGCTGAAAAATTACAGCAAGAGAAGCAACACACTCACTGTGTGCCAAACAAACTGCAATTGACAGGGGGAAATGGCGGCTAATTAATATTAACACTGAGGCTGTCAGTCAAAAAAAGGGTAATTTCACAGTTTCTAAAGACCTATTTTAATGAGAATTCTAAATTTGTTCATGTAAAGCGTTGGATGGAAATGTTAATAAAACTAATAATATTGAAAAAAGATTTGCCTGAAAGTTGTCACATGGGGAAACTGAAGATGAGAACAGATTTAGGGGCAGGGGCAGGAATGAAGATGGGGTGTACTGTAGGAATGGAGCAGGGACGATGATGGGGCACATGGGGATGGGGTAAGTTTGAAGATGGGGCTGCAGGGTGGAGAATGAGATGGGGCACTTGGGGATCAGGTGGGGATTAAGATAGGCCTGTTTAGTGATGGGGTGGGAATAAAGATTGGGCCTGTGGAGAATGGGATGTGGAAGGAGTTGGGGTAGAAATAAAGATGGGGCTGCAGGGATGGGATGGAGAAGGAGATGGGACACATGGGGATGGGATAAGAATGATGATGGGGTTGCTGGGATATGTTGTGAATGAAGGTGGGCCACATGAGCATGGGGTAGGAATGAAGAAGGGGCTGTAGGTATGGTGAAGGAGACGAGAGCATGGGGTGGAGATCAATATGGGCCTTTCAGGGATGGCATTAAGAATTAGGATTGGGCCTGTTGGGGATGGGATGGGAAAGATGACGGGGCACTGGGGAATGGGGTAGGGATGAAGATAGGGTTGCTGGATATGGGGGATATGTGGATATGTGGGGAAGGTATAAGGATGGAGATGGGGCAGTGGCGATGGAACAGGGACGGAGATGGGGCAGTGGGGAAGGTATAGGGATGGAGATGGGGCAGTGGGGAAGGGACAGGGATGGAGATGGGGCAGTGGCAATGGAACAGAGATGGAGATGGGGCAGTGGGGATGGAACAGGGACGGAGATGGGGCAGTGGCGATGGAACAGGGACGGAGATGGGGCAGTGGGGAAGGGACAGGGATGGAGATGGGGCAGTGGGGAAGGGACAGGGATGGAGATGGGGCAGAGGGGATGGAACAGGGACGGAGATGGGGCAGTGGGGAAGGGACAGGGACGGAGATGGGGCAGTGGGGATAGGATAGGGATGGAGATGGGGCAGAGGGGATGGAACAGGGACGGAGATGGGGCAGTGGGGAAGGGACAGGGACAGAGATGGGGCAGTGGGGAAGGGACAGGGACAGAGATGGGACAGTGGGGATAGGATAGGTATGGAGATGGGGCAGTGGGGATAGGATAGGGACGGAGATGGGGCAGTGGGGAAGGGACAGGGACAGAGATGGGGCAGTGGGTAAGGGACAGGGATGGAGATGGGGCAGTGGGGATAGGATAGGGACGGAGATGGGGCAGTGGGGAAGGGACAGGGACGGAGATGGGGCAGTGGGGAAGGTATAGGGATGGAGATGGGGCAGTGGGGATAGGATAGGGACGGAGATGGGGCAGTGGGGAAGGGACAGGGACAGAGATGGGGCAGTGGTGATGGAACAGGGACGGAGATGGGGCAGTGGGGATAGGATAGGGACGGAGATGGGGCAGTGGGGATAGGATAGGGACGGAGATGGGGCAGTGGGGATAGGATAGGGATGGAGATGGGGCAGAGGGGAAGGTATAGGGATGGAGATGGGGCAGTGGGGATAGGACAGGGACGGAGATGGGGCAGTGGTGATGGAACAGGGACGGAGATGGGGCAGTGGGGAAGGGACAGGGATGGAGATGGGGCAGTGGGGAAGCGACAGGGATGGAGATGGGGCAGAGGGGATGGAACAGGGACGGAGATGGGGCAGTGGGGAAGGGACAGGGACGGAGATGGGGCAGTGGGGATAGGATAGGGATGGAGATGGGGCAGAGGGGATGGAACAGGGACGGAGATGGGGCAGTGGGGAAGGGACAGGGATGGAGATGGGGCAGAGGGGATGGAACAGGGACGGAGATGGGGCAGTGGGGAAGGGACAGGGACAGAGATGGGGCAGTGGGGAAGGGACAGGGACAGAGATGGGGCAGTGGGGATAGGATAGGGACGGAGATGGGGCAGTGGGGATAGGATAGGGACGGAGATGGGGCAGTGGGGAAGGTATAGGGATGGAGATGGGGCAGTGGGGATAGGACAGGGACGGAGATGGGGCAGTGGTGATGGAACAGGGACGGAGATGGGGCAGTGGGGGTAGGATAGGGACGGAGATGGGGCAGTGGGGATAGGATAGGGACGGAGATGGGGCAGTGGGGATAGGATAGGGATGGAAATGGGGTCTTGTAAGTGAGTGGATGTAAGGAGTTGGATATGCTGATGATATGCTCATTCTGAGATATTTAAATGTCAATATTTCAATATTTTACTGCTACAAATTCTTCTGCAAGAAACATACATACAGAAAATGTACTGTATTTAAAGCACTTTTTAAATCTGCATTGCAGTAAGGATGCTTAAACAATACTTGGCCTGAGAACTTTTACTTAAGAATATCTTCAGGCTGCACTTCATCATTGCATTGTCCACAGCGTGATGTTTTTCACTGCCCCCGGAGGAAAGAAAAAATAAAATCAATAAGGCATCGCAGAGGCCGCGTTTGTGAGTTTTCCCACGTCCACTCGGAACGCTATCTTATCTGAACCCATTACCTCACACCAATAAAGACGGAGTGAGAGATGCGGCCTAAGTTTAAAGGTAAGTCAAGCCGATGGTAAGAAATCTGGAGAAATTCCAGCACTGGAGCTGTGGGGTTTCTCCTGAGGGGAACGTTATCTGTGCTACATTTAAATATTATAATTAACATAAAACAATGAGAAACAGATTAAGATCTTAAGGAAGCATCTACATCCAGTGAGGAAATAACAATGCTGAGCACTAACATTCTGGCTGGCACACACACACACACACACACGCACACACACACACGCACACACACACACGCACACACACACACACACGCACATATGCCTTATCAGTAGTGAGCATATTCTCTGTGATTCAGGAAACTCCCCATGGTCTCACATCTCTATGTCATATTGCTTGCGGCGTTGTGGATTATTAGTGTTATATATATTCTCTCTCTCTCTCTCTCCCTCTCTCTCTCTCTCTCTCTCTCCCTCTCTCCCTCTCTCTCTCTCTCTCTCCCTCCCTCTCTCTCTGTCTCTCTCTCTGTCT
>NC_030444.2:1311304-1331304 GCF_001660625.3 Ictalurus punctatus
CTGGCAATAACATTGTATCTCTAACTCAGTCTGCGTGTAGTCCTGCGATCATTTCGGTCCACGTCCTCACAAAAAACGAGCATTCGCGTCTTACAGGAACGCCATAGCGGGTCTAATAGCGTGGCAGAATATTGAAGGACTCCATTAAAGCTCAGGACAAGCCATGATGGAGGCGTTTTGTGCGTCTGATGAATACAAATGTCACCTCGTCTGACTGAGGAGTGTTTGACTAGCTAAAGTCTGACCTTATCATTTAATTTGGATCGATGCGTTCACGTCAACGCGTGGGAACAAAGCGATGTTTAATTTGCAATGCTGTGCCCCCTCGCACCTTGAGAAAGGTCAGGGTGAAGTACGAAGGGTTACACACACACACACACACACACACACACACACACATTCAAATGGAGCTGCAGATCAATAAATGACGTCAGGGTAAAATAGTACGGATCATCAGAAGTCAGGAATAGCTGCAAAGATGACCGAAAGATTAGCTGTACGTAACTTTCAAGACCATACGGGCCGTGAGCCGGGTTCTCATCAGGGTTCTCATGAATTTTCTCATCAGGGCCTTCACATGAATTTACAATGTGTGTCTGAAATTAATCTCATCTTCCGGGCTGAAAAAAGAATGCTAGTCTCTGTTAGTCCACTAGGGGGCAAACTGGAGCATTAAACTCAGGGCGTAGCCTCAGCTACTGACAAAATGTTCTAACGATGTAATTCTTCAAAAACGAAGTGTAGCGTCATATAAAAACGAAATTCATACAAATTCACTCTTCGGTTGAGATCGTAGTCATAAATATCATCACGGACACCTCGCTAGCGCTGAAGCTGTACACTACAGTAGGGCTTGAAAAGACCTTAATGTTTTCCTCCCAATAATCTTCAGCTTGAACGTAATGTTAAATCGATCCCGTGAAGGTCATTAAAATTTAATCAAATCCAACTTCTTCAGACACACACGCGCACACACACGCGCACACACACACACACACACACACTGATGTGTTAGCAGCATTTGCCAATAACATGTTCTGACAACTCATTGTAAAAGAAGAAGAAAAATGAGGAAAAACATTACCTCGCCTCTCTCCTCAGCTTTGATTTTTGCTCTCAGACTCCAGTCGACCACTGATTTTTTTCTCTCTCCAACAGAAAGACTACGAAGGCAGAAAGTTCTGTGCTGTTTGACACACGCTGGAACAAAAACAAGGGAAACGTCAATAAACGGTGAGCCAAACAAAGGAGTAGAGTTTATTTACAGTTCAGTGCTGCTGAGAAGGAAGAACATTGTGAAAGGTGAAAACTCAACATGGGGGGGGGGTCTTAAAGCTGGGGTTTGATGGATTCTAAGAAGGACCAAGCATTTGGGACGTAGTGTTGGAAAGAAATGCTAAATAAAACTCTCAACTTTACCTACTAGAACATAGATATGAGGTTTTTTTTAAAAAATTCTAGTAGAAACCATGCTAAAAACAAAAGGTTAATGCGTGATGTTCTAGCATAAACACTACTAAACATGAATCGTGGCACTTTTGGAACAGTAAAAAAAGATGGTCTAGTAGAAACACAAACTGGATATGAATTTTAAAAAAATACCTAGCACCAAAAAAAAATTATATCAAAATGAATTAAGAACTTTGAACACTAACTATGAATGCATGAACTTGATATTTAAAAAACAAACAAACAAACAAACAAAAAAACAAGTTCTAGTAGGAACCCTCATTATATATGAATTCTTGCATCTGGAACATTAAAAAAGACAGCCTAGTGTTAAAATAACTACATGAATTTTCTAAAATGTACACAAATTTTTAGAAGAAAAACAAAGATGTTCTAGTATTAACTGAAACTACTAGCACTTAAGATGGTACAGTTCCTAAAATGGTAGAACCACTAAGTGGAAATGAACTTTATCGCTTGGAGCATTTTCAAAAAGAAAAGAAAAGAAAAACAAACAAAAGACCCCCTCTCTAATAGGAACACAAACTAGATATAAAATCTAGCATTTGGGAATTTTATGATTAATGTTTAGAACACCTGCTGAACAAACCTCTCAAATTTACACAAAACATGAATATGAATCCCACTTGGGACAAAACGTTGACATTCTAGTAGAAACAGTAACTACATATAAATTTTAGCAGTTGAGATTTAAAAAAAAAAAAAAGAAAAAGTTATATTATGACTCCTGACTAGATATGAATCTCTAGCATTTGGAACACTGAAAAAACATTTCCCTACTAGAAACTAGATATGAAATACTAGATGTGAAATTGTGGAAATTCTATCACGTTTTATATGAAAAAGTATCTTATCTCAGGAATGCTAACTAGCTAATAATTCACATTTAACATTTATATATATATATATATATATATATATATTTTAAATTCTAAATGATATTCTATTATTGTTCTTACTAGCATGCCCTAGTAAGAACAATAATAGAATATCATTTAGAAATTTTTTTTTTTTCACTGTTTGGAAGAAAAAAAAAAGATGTTCTAGTTGGATCAGCTAGCTCAATATCCTGCACTTCCTAAAAGGGCTGACGTTCTGGTAGAAATTCGAACTAGAATCTAGTATGAATGCTAACTAGATATAAAATCTAGCATCTGAGATGTTTTTATTGGTTTTATTGATTATTTTTTTTCTAGATCTTAGTTCTGACGAGTTGTAGTTCTCCTGTTTTCTGGTTCGAAGCCTCGGCATTTTCTTTGGCTTTTCATTTAAAGATGTCGGCTGTGGCCTTTTGGACTCGGATGAAACAAATGAAGAGACAGCAAATTACACCCGATTCACGATCATTTCTGGTTTTCGAAAAGAACAGAAAAATCAAACCTGTACATTGTAAATACATGACGTTAATCTATACTGAATGTCCATATGGCTGTAGGTCTATTTATTAGAGTTCTGCATGACTATAAATGAAAGAATAGACAAATCATACAAAATTGATGTGACCGCTTAGCTACACAATGGATAAACAAATACCGGTAAGGTTTTAAATAAATAAATGCATTCTATCTTTTATTCTATCAGACCTGAATAAACACCCCTGCTTGCGTTCAGCGTGTTATGTAACGTGATTATCCTGCCACTTCCTTTTGTTGCTCGGAAAGAAAAGAACATTCGAGGCAACAAAGCGCTTTTCTGTGCCTGAACAATGAACTTTTCCTCCTGACCTTTTCAGGTTTGTGTTTCTGAGTCACAGCTGCTTTGTGTAATCAGCGGTTTGTTTCAAATCTACTGGAGGGCTGTGTGTACGTGTGTGTGTGTGTGTGTGTGTGTGTGTGTGTGTGTGTGTGTGTGTGCCCCTCAGCTTTCATTTACCTTTACACTTGAACTTGTAGAGCGTGCGTTTGCTTACGCGCCACGCTTTCTAGCGCTAGACTTTCTTCACCTCGGGTCCTCGTTTTGCGTACACACCTTCTCAACGTGGTCCTCACTTGTCAGATGTAGCGTGTCACGTACAAAAGAAAGCCCTGGTAAATTTTCCGTTCGAATAACAGAGCGAGACGGTCCTCGTAAACCGCGTGATACCCGAACGTGCGTGTTGTTTTCCGCCCGCTTCATCTCGGAAACGTGAGCACCAGGGCGCTGTTGAAGATCCGACTCTGTTTACTGAGCATTTACGGAAGGAGTCTCCAGTGTGAGTGCTCAGAGGGAGGTTTTCCGATGCTTGACGTTATCTCCTGAAGCTTTGTTCTTTTCTAACATGACAAGCTGGGGTTTTTGGTCTTATTAACCTTCATGATGTTTGCTTCGCACCTCAGGGGTCGGGGGTTCGATTCTCTCCTCCGGCCTGTGTGCACGGAGCTTATATGTTCTCCCCGTGCTCCAGGGGTTTCCTCCGGGTACTCCGGTTTCCTCCCCAGTCCAAAGACATACGTTGTAGGGTGTTTGGCATCTCCGGATTGTCCGTAGTGTGTGAACGGATGGATGTATGGGTACGATTTGTGGCATAAGAGGAATAAAACACTTGTTGAAGTTTACTGTTATAGGAAAATGATCGTCGTCGGCGTGGTAACAGTAACTCGCCTGCATCACACCTTGGGGCCGGTCGTGTGGTGTACGACTGTGTGCTATCTGAGTTAAACCTCATCTGTAAATCCGTAGTGTAGCTTTCACGCTTTACTGCCAGTGAAAGAGTAGGAACGCTTCTTTTGTAGACCCTCTCTGGTGACGCAGAGATGCCAAAATATATATAAAACAAGCTGTTTTCTTTTTGAAAAGAGCATCAGTAAGACTTATTTTACCCACGACCCGTCATGTCTGTAGTAAGTGTCTGCTTTCCATATTTTTCACAGTTGGACATTTTGAATGTCACGAAACAGCACAGAAATGGCTCCAAACAGCACAGGGCTTCACGAACACATCACAAACACGGCAGTGCTCTGAAGAGCCTCTCGATAACGTTGTTATTCGGTTCTGAAATACGGCTTTGTTCGCACAAAGATGCTAATGGCTCTCCAGTCATGTTAGCATGTCGCTCGTGTTATCTACACCTCTCTAGTCCTAGAAAACGTACACCGATCAGCCATAACGTTAAAACCGCCCACGTGATATCGTGTAGGTCCTGCTCTCTTGTGCCACCAAAACAGCACCAAAGCACGGACTGTACAAGAACTCCGAGGGTGCGCTGTGGGACCTGGCAACAAGACGTTAGCAGCCGATCCTGTAAGTCCTGTAAGATGTGAGGTGGGACCTCTGTGGATCGGACTTGTTTGTCCAGAAGGTCCCACAGACGCTCGGAAGGATTGAGATCTGGGGGATTTTGATGCCGAGTCAACACCTCGAACGTTTCTTGTTCCTCAGACGGTTCCTGGACAATGTTCGCAGTGGGAGCACCACAGAAGACGTGCCGTTTTGGAGATGTTCTGATCCAGTCGACTCGCCATCACAGTTTGGTTCTCGTCAAAGTCGCTCAGATCCTAACGCTTGCCCTTTTTTTCCTGGTTATTTCCCCATCCGAGATCTTCGCAAGGAGAGACACGTTTAATTAAGAGCACACATCGTGAATCTGTTCGACAGCGAGAGGCCGGGCTAGGCGCTCTGTTCCGTCCAAAATCAGCATCCTTCTTTTCCTTCTTCTTCCTGATTGAACTCCTGCTGTCAGTGAGATCGTCAGCAGAAACGTTTGTGATTTTAAAAACGTTTTTTTTTTACGACGTCGGTCCACTGGAGCAGAAAAGAAAAACCCCGTCAGTTTTATAGAAACGCTTTGAGGAAAATGCTGAGAGATGAATCGCGTTCACAAAATGGAGGCTCCCAAAATGCATGCTTGAAAATAAGCTGTAAAAAAAAAAAAGAGAGAAAAAAATCTCCGCTCGCTCACTGTTCTCCGCGAAACTTCTCAGAAGTCAGAAACACCGAAAATAGCCGATGCAGAGCAACACGCAGCATGCGCTTCTTCGTAACGCCGAACTTAATTGCATTCCAGGAGAAAAGGTCAGCGCGTGCACAGAAGCAGAGAACGAAGCACGTGGAACTTTATACTGATACGAAGCGTTGCTTTTACATCGAACACAGGGTGCTTTTGTGTTGCTGGTTTTTTTTGCCTGGTTGAAGTCGACACGTCTGGGTTAATTATTAGAATGGCGTGTTAGAGACACTGGAACAGAACGAGCCGTTCAAATAATAGTCGGAATTTTTAATATTTAAAATAATATATTAATATAATATTATATGTTAACATGATGAAGCTGGGGCGCACGGTGGCTTAGTGGTTAGCATGTTCACGTTCACGTTCCTCACGCCTCCGGGGTCGGGGGTTCGATTCGCACCGTGTTCCTGTGTGTGCGGAGTTTGCGTGTTCTCCCCGTGCTGCGGGGGTTTCCTCCGGGTACTCCGGTTTCCTCCCCCAGTCCAAACACATGCACGGTAGGCTGATCGGCGTGTCTGAAGCGTCCGTAGTGAACGAATGGGTGTCTGAGTGTGTGTGTGATTAGCACCCTGTCCAGGGTGTACCCCGCCTCGTGCCCGATGCTCCCTGGGATAGACTCCAGCTTCCCCGTGACCCTGAAAAGGATAAAGCGGTGTAGAAGATGGACGGACGGATGAACATGATAAAGCTAACGTTTCTAGCTCGCTAGTGAACGTTTCTAGCTTCTTTAGCACAATGCTTTATTCATCCGCCTCGATAGCTTAGCTAACGTTGGCCAACGATTAACTTTGAAACTATTACAAACATTACAAACATAAATAGTGGATTAAAAGCAGGATAAAATCCTACATCCCACGCACACGTTACGATTTCACGAGCGTGGTTTCGTGTCGCTTCGTTGCTTGTAAAATATGCAAAATAATAGCCCGCGCTGGATCAAGTGCTCTTCTATTCCATGTGCTGCTGAATAATGAGCGTGGAAGCCATGCTGTTCAATCGAACCCGCGACTACTGCGATCGTTACGGCTAGGAATATTCACGCAGCAGAATATTACGTTTTATTCCTTTAAATATTCCCGTCACTTTCGGAATTCGTCGAACCTCGGTAGGTTTCTTTGGACTTGAACTTTTCACTTCCTAATAACTTCCTTCCCTCTTTTTTTTCTTTCTTTTTTTTTTCCCCCCCGTCATGCCCCGAAAAAAGAGGCAGGTCAGAACTTTATCACATAATCCGATCTTTATCAGAGCGACCCTTTTTTTTTTTTTTTTCCATCCGAAACCCTGAAACCGTGGCATGGACTCCATCTTCTAATCTGGTGCTGATGCGGCGTGTGAACCCGATACGCCTGGAGCATGCGAAAGGGAAATGAAATGGTACGGATACGTAAACGCGGCGTAAAAATAAATTTCATCCGTCAGCAATAAATCCACGCTTGCAGAACTATCAAATTCGTACAGTTGAAGGAAATGATTATTTTTAATACATTAGCGCCGTTATCGCTCGGCGCGCGGTTACGGCAGGAATATCGTCTTATTATTTTTACGATGTGCAGGGATGAGAATGAAGCAAGCGCTCTGTTTTATCTTTTAACGCTTTAATGCTAGCGCTCCTCGTGTTATCGTCGTCTCACAGATCCTCTCATTCTTCTATCGGTTCCGAGTGGAGCCCGCCGTATAAGGCGAGACAGCCTTAAAAAAAAGAAGCCTCCTACATATTCCTGATACAATTCGCCATATTGTTAGACAAGATGTACAAGGTGATGCCAGGGAACGTTCGTACGTGTATACGGACGCTTTAGGGGTGGGGGTTTCAAAAGAAAAAAAGATGCACAAGGACGCTTCGAATTGAAATCGGAGTGAAATCTATACTTTTGTATAGAACTGACTGCTGTGGAAAGTACTGAACGGATATGTTGGCTGTGGGGCGGAGCTAGCAATCGTGACTTTAATTATGATTGAATTCATACTGGTTTAATTCATACTCACGTGAAAAAAAGTATTGCTTGTGATCTCTCTCTCTGTGTGTGTGTGTGTGTGTGTGGTTGTGTTTTCGCTGATCACCTCACATCTCAGCTTCAGATTTATGCCTTCAGAAAGAGCTGAGCGCGCTCTCGCTCGGCCGCTTGCGTTCCTTTTTATCACCCCGACTCCGCCCTCGAGACAGCTAATCGTTAGCAATGCTGCAGATGGCTCACGCCGACATGCTCTCGCCGTCCGGCTCGCGCGCCGACTCGAGCCTGCTTTTATTTACCGACAAAACATCGCTTCGTAACGGCGTAAACGATCACGTGTTAGAAAGGAACGCGTCGGTTCTCTTTCTCTTTTTTTTGTTTGTTTATTCCGGTTTGGCCTTTGTTTATTCCCTCGACCTTGATTCTCTACCTTACCTGTACCTCGACTCTCGCCTGTACCTTAGCTTTGTTATCATGTTATCGACGGTCGTACCTGCATTTGCTTCCGTCTCATCCTCCGTAACGCGACACGTACACCGTAATCATGACTAAAAATCCACATACTGTGAATCAGGAAACATTTCATTACGGAATGTTAATATTCATAAACGTACTGAACTCTGGTGTCCAGGTGTAACGACTAGTTTTTAACTACTAAATATACCGACAAAACATATGTATACTGTAGAACGCGGATTTGGACGCGACCCAGAATTCCCACTGAACTGTGTAATAGTTCGAAAATCCAAACAAATAATGCAATCAAGCATCTAAATCTGCAACTCCAATCCCAGTCAAGTTCATTCTTTCAGTCAATATTCCGCCTTTTTTGTCGATGGTACAGGCTCAGTACGGATCCTGGTGCCGTCTCTAATAATAAGGGAAGTCATTTGGTTGATTCGAGGAAAAATGAGCCGAAAATCGGAGAACGGTTGGCGAGAACCTGGATCCTACAGTACGCTCGCGTATACGTATCACTCCGTATACGTGAGTGATCGAGTCCTAGATTCATTCGCTCTTGCGCACTTCCTGTCCGTCTCTGTTTCTCCTTTGTTCCAACTCGGTGCACTTCAGACGGCTAATCGTTCTTCAACAACCTTCGATTACTGAAAACGTGGGCTTTCAAGAGTCCTCCAGGACCTACTGAGAAAAAAGAAGAACATCTGTCTCTATGGATCGATGGAACACGAGTCCTTTGATTGGTTCCGTCTCTCTCTCTCTCTCTCTCTCTCTCTCTAAGGGGACACAAATGTTAGTTTCCAGTAGAGGAAAAACCTATTGACGTCGCGTCGACTCGGTTCACGTTCATTATCCAGGTCCATATCCCCCCCCCACACGCACATCTGAAAATCCCGTGGTGTGGAAAGCCGGTGAGATAACACCAGTGTGTGAGAGAGGCTTACTCTCACACGCTCGTTTTATCTGTTTGAATGTTATCTCTTAATTGCGTTTCTCCCGTCAGAGTGACGGAGTTTGCTTTGCCATATAGTGGGACGTTCCATTCCTGAATTCACGAATCTGACGATGTGCGTCTCATTTCTCAGTGCACCTAATAACATCCTCCATATTTAACGTCCTCCGACGTTCCGGTTAACCCGATAACCCTGCTGTCGATTGTTTGGCTTGGTATCGGTACGACCCCGAGTGTTTTCATGCTCGATCGTCATCCGCCTGTTTTGCTCACGTCTCCAACTTCCTGTTCTCCGCTGTCTGAGATCTCTCGATGGACCTCCCTGCTAGCTAGAATAATAAACGCGTAAGTACGCTAAAATAAAAACGCACGGGAGGACGGATGGCACACGCCGATGGAAAAAAATGTGTCTGCTAACCCCGTTTTATAGCACTTGTTTTCTTTTATACATACAGTATGCTAACATTTCCACATCGTCCATTAAACTAAGCACTCTCGCTAAACCGATTCCAAGGGAGCACTCTGGTCTTCAGCGCAGCGCTAGCCGGTTGCTAAAACAGCACTCTGTTGATTTTAGCCTCTCAGGCCTGTTGCTACTGCACCGGCTATAAAAAGTGCCGTGGGCTGGAGGCCATAAATGGCTTGTAAAAGCTGTAAAATCCCACCGTGGAGATTAGCGCACACCAAAGACACATTTATCTTCTGCGCTAACAATGGGCTAATTCATCTGCTGACGTTCGCGGCGTATCGGTGAGGATATTCCGATCCAAATGTGAGTAAGCATGACCACCAGGATGGATTTTTCCAGCATTTGGAACACCATTTGTTTTGGATTAAGAACCTCGTTTGAATGTGGCCCGTATCGGACGTGGAGGGTGGGGGGGGTCGGGGTACGGTGTTTCGTTACGATCTGAGCTGCTCGTGTCGTTGTTTGGAAGCAGCGTTGTCCGATCTGTGTCAGAAGTAATCCTGCCTTGGGACCTCTTTAGTTAGATTTCGCCAGATGTTGAATTTGCAAAAAGTCAACACATCCATGAGAATCCATGCAGGTGTCTAATAACTGCTGTTAAGCAGATGGTGGTATTAAAAGAGTGCCAGTCAAACACACGGGAACCGGCTTTCTCTTTGAGGAATGAACCTGTGTGGAGGCATGGAGTCACGTCCGCACTCAGAAGGGGCCATTCCATGTGAACCTACACTTCAGACGTGACTCGATGCCTCAGAAGGCAGCATTCCATACAGACGTTCGTTTCAGACGTGACTCGAAGCCTCAGAAGGCAGCATTCCATACAGACGTTCGTTTCAGACGTGACTCGAAGCCTCAGAAGGCAGCATTCCATACAGACGTTCGTTTCAGACGTGACTCGGTGCCTCAGAAGGCAGCATTCCATACAGACGTTCGTTTCAGACGTGACTCGGTGCCTCAGAAGGCAGCATTCTATACAGACGTTCGTTTCAGACGTGACTCGGTGCCTCAGAAGGCAGCATTCCATACAGACGTTCGTTTCAGACGTGACTCGGTGCCTCAGAAGGCAGCATTCCATACAGACGTTCGTTTCAGACGTGACTCGGTGCCTCAGAAGGCAGCATTCTATACAGACGTTCGTTTCAGACGTGACTCGGTGCCTCAGAAGGCAGCATTCCATACAGACGTTCGTTTCAGACATGACTCGGTGCCTCAGAAGGCAGCATTCCATACAGACGTTCGTTTCAGACATGACTCGGTGCCTCAGAAGGTGCCATTCCATGCAAACATTTATCTCGTACATGACTCGAAAAATCGACTCGATTTCAGGCACGACTTGAAGGTGGAATTCTACGCAAATGTTCATTTGGCTCAATAGATCAGAAGGCGGAAACGTCCATGCTAGTGTTTGTTTCGGACGTGACTCGATGCCTTCCTACCTCCGGATACAGCAGGCAGCATTTTCACGTGTTTGGACGCGGCTGATGGATGGCGTCTCGGTGTGATTGAAGTCCCGAATTGTCATTTCTCTCAGTGTGTGTAAAGAGGACTAGAAACGAGTGTGTAGTGAACTCTCCGCTCTTCGCCACTTGCCTCATTTAACGGACGCCTTCCACAGAGACGGCGAAGGTTCCTGCCTGAAACAAAGCTTTGTTTCAGCGCGCTAAACACGACCAATCAAACAGCCGGCAGCCATGAAATAAACACACGCATCGGCGAGAACGGCTGCTGAATCGATGCTTAAGGATTCGTTCAGCCACAAAATCTATCTAAATTGACTTAAAGTGAGAACTGAGGGGGCTATTAGCATTCAAGTGGTACTAATCTCACACACCGGAGAGTCGAGTGTATTATCAGGATGAGCGATGGCTAAACTGTCACCATTTGATTTGTGCAATTTATCCACGACACATTGTTTTGAACTCGCAAAAAGCTTTCAGATCTTTCTCAATAAAATACTTTTTAGCAGTTTTTTTTTTTTTTCTCAGAAGAACTGAAAAAGCTCTGAACTCTCACAGGTCCTGTATATTATATACATGTTGTATAATGCAGTAAATGAACAACACGTAATAAACCTGGAGCAAATTTAACATTACAAATCCTGTAACGCGTTGTCCTTACTGAAATCGACTAGATTTGGATTTTTGACTGATTATTAACACACACATTGCTTATAGTTCCTGAAAAAGTTCCTGATTTGCATGAAACCTACATTATTAACGTACACATTGCTTATAGTTCCTGAAAAAGTTCCTGATTTGCATGAAACCTACATTATTGACGTACACATTGCTTATAGTTCCTGAAAAAGTTCCTGATTTGCATGAAACCTACATTATTAACGTACACATTGCTTATAGTTCCTGAAAAAGTTCCTGATTTGCATGAAACCTACATTATTAACGTACACATTGCTTATAGTTCCTGAAAAAGTTCCTGACTTGCATGAAACCTACATTATTAACGTACACATTGCTTATAGTTCCTGAAAAAGTTCCTGATTTGCATGAAACCTACATTATTAACGTACACATTGCTTATAGTTCCTGAAAAAGTTCCCAACTTGCATGAAACCTACATTATTAACGTACACATTGCTTATAGTTCCTGAAAAAGTTCCTGATTTGCATGAAACCTACATTATTAACGTACACATTGCTTACAGTTCCTGAAAAATGATGATCTGCTGATGATGATCGTCTCAGGGCCACCCCCGAACCCCAATCTGTTCCTCCAACATGGAAACACGAGAGCTTTTCACCCCGTAAATCTGCTGCAGGTTGGAAGTTTGTGTGTGTGTGTGTGTGTGTGTGTGTGTGTGTGTGTGTGTGTGTGTGTGACTTTGATCTTCCACTGCTCCCTGCTCTTTATCTTTTTCCACTTTCTGAGGTGTTGGCAGGTGTGTGTGTGTGTGTGTGTGTGTGTGTGTGTGTGTGTGTGTGCGTGTTTGAATCTTCAGCGTAGGTGTCGGAATAGAAGCACAATATAAAGTGTTTGGAGTAGACTTGGGTTTCCCGAGTTAATGAGGAGTCGCGCTGTGTGACGCTGTGAACAAAATTATTTGATGTTCCTGGGAACGGTTCAGTCATTTAAAAATGTGCAACTTTTTCAAGGATGAAAATTTGTTTGGATTGCATGTTTTTTTTTAAAGTATATTTTTGAAAGAAGATATCATTATTAAACAATTTAAATGAATAAAAAAAAGATTCATTTCCAGAAACTGGGCGTTTAAATCACTGTGACCTGAAAAAACCTGGAGTGAATATAATGTTACAAATCCTGTAGCACGTTGTATTTGGTGAAATTGACTAGATTTGGGGTTTTGACAGATTAATGTACAGTATGCATAGCCTGTAGTTCCTGAAAAAGTTCCTGACTCGCATGAAACCTGGGTTCTGAATCGATTCTAGAGTCATTGAAAACATTCCGGAGTTCTTGAAATAGATTTCTTTTTAAATCCTAACAAGTTCCTGACTTCCTGAAATTTTTTTTTTAAAAAAAACAACAACCCAGAGTTGTTGCAAAGTTCCTGAAATCTTAACCAGGTTCCTGATTTCCTGAAAACAAATAAAAAGTTCCTGAGCTCCTAAAAACTTCCTTCCCTGCTGAGGTCCTGTAGGTGCTTTTGTGGGTTCCTGAGTTCCTTGTACTGTACATTGCTGGTTTCCTGGGCTCATGGAAAAGTTATTGAGTTCCTTATAAAGTTCCTGACTTTATAAGAAAAAAAGTTCCAGAATTGTAAAAGAGTTCTGGAAACAGTTCCTTCTTAGGTTCATGATAATGGTTCTGAGTTTGTGGAAACGTGCCTGGCTTCTTGAAGAGATAAAGCTCCAAAAAAAATTTTATTGGTTCCTGGGTTGATGAAAACAGTTCTGGATTTCTGAAATCGGACATTTAAATCACCGTGCCATGTTTATTTTATAATTCACAGTGCTCCTTTTAAATAAAAGGGTGCCAATAGTTATAAAATCGACTGTATAATTGTGTGTTCATTCCTCTCATGGTGGGAGACTTGAGGTACAACTCTGAGCTGTTCTCTTTCTTTATACTGTTCTTATGTCATTTCAGGAACGGATTTTAGGGCGGAGCATCCATATTTGAATAAATTATGGTTGGAGGCGGGTTTACACAAACACTATTTTACAATTAATGCGAAACTGCTACAGTTGATATGACACGTGAATCACAAACAATGATCTCTTTAGAAAGACTCAAGTGAATTGAACGATTCAATTTGAATCAAAAATAAATGAATAAATGAATCAAAAGCTAAAACACTAAGAATAAAAAAGAATCAAAGCCAAGAGTCGAAAGTGTGTGTGTGTGTGTGTGTGTGTGTGTGTGTGTGTGTGTGTGTGTGTGTGTGTGTTTGTCTGTCTGTCGCCTGCGATCAAAGTTTTGAATCAATTAAATTAAAACTTTTATATTTGATTCATTGAACTGAATACTTCAGAAGAATCAAATCACTCACAAGTGAGTCATATTGCTCATCACTCCAGATGACTGTAATAATAAATCCCAGTAA
This sequence comes from Ictalurus punctatus, assembly GCF_001660625.3. Lineage (NCBI taxonomy): Eukaryota > Metazoa > Chordata > Actinopteri > Siluriformes > Ictaluridae > Ictalurus > Ictalurus punctatus. Next base: position 1,325,054 of record NC_030444.2, read on the forward strand.
ATTATGCTCTGATAATGTGAAGAATGGATGCCCTCCTTTCCCTGGACAGGAGTTTGATGACAGCGAGGTGCTCGTTGCTGAGAAAATTTCCTATCCAAACATCTTCCCATTTCTCATCACTGCCTCGCTATTTACCGACGTGGGCCGGCCCTCATTTGCATAGTAATGATCGGAGGAGTGCGTGTGCGAAATGGCAACTTTAAAATGCTTTAATGGGCTCATTTTTATTCATGAGATTCCCGGGGGAGTACTGAGGCCTGTCGGATTGGGATTCTGAGAGGTTATGAAATGGCTTCGGTAATGGAAACGCGTGTACGCACTGTGTTCTGCCCATGGATTCACATATTAAATAAATATATAAATAAGTAAAGGAATGAATAGATAAAATAAAATAAAAAACGGTTTCCATACGCAAAGCTAATTTTATATGGATTAATATAGGGAATGTTTGCATGTGGGACATTTCTGTGTCCTAGCATGATAACCGCCTCATTTTTTTCCCCCCACATAATATTTAGCTTTTTAAAAAAATGTCACTGAAATATATTTCTCACAAAGCGTGGTCGGCCCAACACTTATTTCTTAAAATGTCTTTATTTACTTTCAAACTTTCATGAAACTTTGGGGGATGAATGATAAGACCGAGTTTGCATGATGCTGCCTTCAGAATTTTGAACAAAATAAGGAACCCTTGAAGAGAGGTTGCTGCCTCGCGGGACGGGCTTCGATCTCACGAACTGAAACGTCGTCTATATTGTGAACATTGCACTGATGAATTCTGGATTCTGATTGGTCCACAAATTGTTGATTAATCTTCTATAACAGCAGACTGGAAAAGAATGTTTGCTAATATAGTATGTTGGTGCGATACTCCCTCCAGGTCCTCACTTTGCTTTCATACCTTCCACTAGTCGCCCTCGTCATGCCATCTGGGCCGAAGGTTCCTGCTTGTAAAACATAGAGCGTACTATGTAAAGGAACTACTTTAGATCATTTTTGTCTGAATAAAACACACTAAAGGATGAAATCTAGAGAGGCGGTCCTCATAAATAATACCTGAATGTGTGTGTAAAAAATAATGCATGATTACAGTTGTCTTTATCTTGGAAATGTGAGTACCATAGAACAGCACTTGGGGCCAGTGGCTTAGTGGTGAGCATGCTTACTTTACACCTCCAGGGTCGGGGGTTTGAATCCCACCTCTGCCCGGTGTGCACAGAGTTTGCATGTTCTCCCCGTGCTTTGGGGGTTTCCTCCTGGTACTCTGGTTTCCTCCTCCAGTCCAAAGACATGCATTGTAGGCTGATTTCCAATTGTGTGACTGTGTGTGTGATTGTTTCCTGTGATGGGTTGGCACCCCATCCAGCAGATCCCCCGCCTTGTGTTGACCGGGACAGGCCCCAGGCTCCCCGAGACCCTGTGTAGGATAAGAGGTTTGGAAAATTGACGGATGGAATATGCAAGTATTCAGGCGGGGATTTTTCCTTTAATGTCGGCTGTGAGAGGGTTGGTGAGCAAACTCTGCCTTTTAAAATATAAAGAAGCCTGACCTTGAAGAACGGAACCAATTTTGGATGGTGCTGATGACCAGAAGTGAGATCAAATCCTAGGAGAGCCAGCGAGGCCACATTTGTACTGGCAAATGAATATGCCTTCTGTCGAGATTCATAAAACTCACTCCATGCTGGGACTTAAATGCCTCTGCCTCTTTATTTTTTAAAAGGATTTTATTAACACAATCTGCCATGGAGAACGGCGACAAGAACCCTCAGAGTCGTTGCCCCATTTTGCTTCTCCTCTTCTTTTGCTGAGCTATTTTAGGTTTGACGGTTCGAGTGCGCTCTGTCTTATCACCGGATTCCAAACCTCTCTTATGGATTGCGATTTTTCTAATCTCTCAGATGATTGCTCTTCTGAAGGAGCGATGTTTTCAATGGAAGTATTTCCCGTGTAGTAGCGTAGTAATGGAGTGCTAATGGCGTCTTCGCCGTGATGCGAGACGGGAGGCGTCGACATCACGTCGGCCATGAAGTGGAGAGATGTTTTTTCTGACTGAATCAGGATAAAAGCTTGAGAAGACCTCGTCCTCTGCTACGACAACCCAATTTGTTCGTTTTTAGCTAACGAACATGTTCGGTCCACCATCGAGTGCAAAGTTCTAAGTCTGCGACCGTTAAATGCTTTTATTTTGACAATTATCAAAATAAGACAACCTGTAGAAATGATAGAACCCTTAGGGTTCCTGTGGTTGTCATTCTGGAGGAACGCTACAACAGGAAGATTCCCTGTCAGAAAAGGGTCCAAGTAGCACTTCGAAGAACCGTCTATCCATCCATCCATGTTCTATACCGCTTATCCTACATAGGGTCACAGGGAGCCTGAAGCCTATCCGAGGGAACTCGGGGGCCTCGAAGCACTCGAAGCACTGTGAGAACATGTAAACTCCGCACACACAGGGTGGAGGCGGGATTCTAACCCCAACCCCTGAGGTACGAGGAAAACGTGCTAACATCTAAGCCACCATGTCCCCCATGTACCAAATACCAAGGATGTGTTTTTTCCCAGTAAGCGATTGATCCTGGTCAGGGTGGAGGTGGATCCAGAACCCACCCAGGGCGTGAGGCATGTTTTTGGAAGGAAACTGGAGAACCTTGAGGAAACCCAGATAGACACCCGAGCTCAGGATAGCCATCAAATTAATCAGCACCTTCTGACCAATCAGAAAGGAGAACTGAAGAGCGCTGTGATATCAGGGTCAGATCATCAGCTCTACACCACTGTGTCGGATCCGTCTGAGTGATTCATCCTCTTCAGACTGAAGTTCTAATCAGCATGCGCTAAACAGCTTCTGAGTACACTTGAAAGTGCTTTAATGTCCTCTGTTCTCGCTGGGGAGCCTCTGAGGAACATCCCGAACTGTAAAGCCACGCTTGTTACTATCATCAAACGCTTCCTAATTGGATTTTCGTTTGGAACCTGAGCAAAAGTGGAAGGGAGGGGGGAAAAAAATCCTCCCTGGTGTTGTCTTTAATGTGTAGTGGTTCTGTGTCGCTTTGTTTCTTTCTTTCTTTCTTTTATTTATTTTTTTGAAGAACAGCAGTAAAGTTATTTAATGGCATTTAAATTTCTAAAAAGTTAAGAAAGTTCTCAGGTGACTCAGAACCGCACGGAGCCACGGAGTTTATATTTAATGGAATTTTCAGGTTTTAATACTTTTCTAAAGACCTTTAGCACCGTAATTATTTTATTTATTTATTTATTTAGTCTTTTAATGTCAAGGGTCTCGGAAAAATAAGAAATGAAAACTCTCTCTCTGTGTGTGTGTGTGTGTGTGTGTGTGTGTGTGTGTGTGTGTGTGTGTGTGTGTGTGTGTGTGTGTGAGTGTGTGAGTGTGAGTGTGTGTGTGTGGTGCTGCGATAGAGGATCAGCTTATTCTTTCTCAAAAATGCAAATAAAAATAAACTGTTAATTATGCTAAAAATGCTTCCTCTCTCTCTCTCTCTCTCTCTCTCTCTCTCTCTCTCTCTCTCTCTGTGTCTCTCTCTTTCTCTGTGTGTGTGTCTCTCTCTCTCTCTCTCTCTGTGTGTCTCTCTCTTTCTCTCTCTTTCTCTGTGTGCGTCTCTCTCTCTCTCTCTCTCTCTCCCTCTCTGTCTCTCTCTCTCTCTCTTTCTCCCTCTCTGTCTCTCTCTCTCTCTCTCTTTCTCCCTCTCTGTCTCTCTCTCTCTCTCTCTCTTTCTCCCTCTCTGTCTCTCTCTCTTTCTCTGTGTGCGTCTCTCTGTCTCTCTCTCTTTCTCTGTGTGCGTCTCTCTCTCTCTCTCTCTCATTCTTTCTTTCTCTTCTCATGTCTATCATTCTCTCTTTTCATATGTGTCTGTGGTCTTCTGCTCTCTCTCTCTTCTCTCTCTCTCTCTCTCTCTCTCTCTCTTTCTCTTTTCCCACCTTTCTGTGTTCCTCTGGTCCATGAAAACAGTGCATTATATAGTGAAAAGGTCGGTGAGATAAAAGTATTGGCACCCTCCGCTCCATGTTGGCTTTGATCTATCTATAGTTCACTTTCTCTTGCTAATGCATTCTTCCTTAGCTCTCTCCATTTGCGATCTCTCTCTCTCTCTCTCTCTCTCTCTCTCTCTCTCTCTCTCTCTCTCTATCTGTGTGTGTGTGTGTTTGGTTTTAAAGCATGCTAACCTTTACATGTCGGCTCTTCAGGCTCGGTGTTTGACATTTTCGCTTCTTTAAGCACAAACACTGACGCCGTCATTCTCTTAAGCACCAGCCCATACCCCCCCCCCTCTTTCTCTCTCTCTCTCTCTCTCTCTCTCTCTTGATATGAATAATGAGCATGAATAGCGAGTAATTGGTCATGATTCACCCCCCCCCTCCCCCCACCCCCAAAAGCTGTCAAAGCAAAATAAGACTTTAAGCATTCCCGATCCGGTTATAACACGAGGTCACGATCCTAATTTCGTTTTTAATCGTCTTAATGGCCGGTGTTTATTCGTTATTTATCGCGCTGGTTACAGAGAATAACCAACACGTCCAATATAAACACTCATTTATTTAGCAGCTATGAAAAACGCATACATATAGCAATTCTTCTACAAGTATTAGTAGCTGCTGTTAACACTTGTGGGTGTGGCCTAGCTCCCCCTCCCCCTTTCATTAGTGTGTAGTAAACAGGCCAATGTGGGCGGGGCTTTATTTTTTGACACTTCTTATGCAATTATACCTGACAAAGACTCTCTTTCCATGTTTAAAATCAGTTCTAAGCTCCCCTCTCCTTTGTGTGTGTGTGTGTGTGTGTGTGTGTGTGTGTGTGTGTGTGTGTGCGCTGGTAAAAAGTTGAAAGTTTTGTCTCTCCAGTGTTTCGGGTGTGTTACACAGGGGAAATATGAGTGCAGGAAGTTTTGTATCGTTGATAAGCACAAGTTTAATAATCCTCTCGGAATTAAAATCCCCTTCGCTTCTCACAGAAAAAGATTATAGAACTGATTAGAATTAAAATCCCGGAGAACCGCGGCGGCGACGAGGCGACGGACGGACGAGGCGCCGCGTATTTACGATAAATTAATGAAAACCGCAATCTTTAAACAGAATTACAGACAGCAGAGCGTGGATATTAAACCCCATTTCACCTCAAGGAAGACCGGTTTTCATTACTGAGCTCGAACAAACTGTCTCGTAATGTACCGTCACTGAGCTGCTCGATGTAGGAGAACCCCTACTGGTTCTGCGTAGAACAAAACGACACGAGATTTAAGCAGAACCTCTTACAGGCAGTGAGGAGGCGTTAAATATTTAAGGGACCGTTAACGAAAGTTCTGAAAGAGTTTAGATGCACTTTTAGGATAAGGTTTCGTTAAGGAACCCAAGGAGAACCTTTATTCGTCTCTGTGGGAACATATCGGTTCTAGTTACGGCTCTACAAGACGTGGGTTTCCTGCTCAGTGAACGTTCCATGAAGAACCACTTCCAGACAGCTAAAACTATAGGTTAAATATAGGATTATGGATCGATGAGCTATTAATCTCTGCTCTCAGGTGCACACACACACACACACACACACACACACACACACACACACACACACACACACACAGAGGTAAATTGTACAAGTTTGACTTTATATTGAGCTTGAGTGAGAAAAGTTCGAGTCGCCTGAGTCCTGCTGTTATCAGTGAGTTTGCGATCAAACTGATAGTGTGTGTGCGTGTGTGTGTGTGTGTGTGTGTGTGTGTGTGTGTGTGTGTGTGGGTGTGTGTGTGTTAGAGATTGATATACGGTTCGGTATCTCTGGGGCTCTGATCAAACTGCAAATTACTGCTGCTAGTGACTCTGTGTGTGTGTGTGTGTGTGTGTGTGTGTGTGTGTGTGTGTGTGTGTGTGTGTGTGTGTGGCGACACCTGCAGGGCAGAGATTACGGCTCATCAATCCAAAATCATGTCCACTCAGACTTCTAAAGTTTCTAAAGTCATATTTATACAGAAATGACATCAACTTTTACAGAGTGTGTATCTTGGAACCTTTACTGGGAAGTTATAGAGTTCTACACAGAACCGAAGAACCCCATATATACTTTAAAAAAAAAAAAAAAAGGTCTCTTCAAAAAGGTTAATACTTCTAATACTCCTACTAGTACTACTACTACTACTAATACTCCCCCTGATACTACTACTACTGCTAGTCCTAACACTAATACTACTAATACTACTACTAATACTCCCCCGATACTAATACTACTGCTAATACTAATA
>NC_030444.2:1333804-1386304 GCF_001660625.3 Ictalurus punctatus
TTAATGCAAATCATAAAAAAATAAATAATAAAAAAAACAGCCCCCAAATACATTAAATTAGACCCTCAGGGCCTTCGCTTGTACCTTAGACAAGTTTTAAAGGTAACTATATTCGCTAAAAGTACCGTTTTTGGAGTAACAACGAAACACTTCCGTACCGTGAGTGTGTCCAGGTTCGGGATAACAGCAGAACGTTCTCGTCGTACTCGCAATCCGTCTCGACCGAAGCGATCCGGTGAGAACGACGCGCTCGCGTCGGCTCAAAAAGCGCCGCCTTTTTAAAATACGTAACGATCCCATGCGCACCGAGCCTCCGTTCATGTTGATAATGTTGATAATGTTGATAATGTTGATAAGGTTGCGGCATTTGTTCCAGACAAGAAGAAAAATACGCACAATTCATCACTAAATCACTGAAACAATTCATTATACGCTGTAGAGTTTGTAGGGATTTAAGTGTAAAAACGGTCACGTGTGCTTCCAGAACTTTCAACATTGACGAAACACACCCCCACCCCCACCCCTCCCAACACACACACACACACACACACACACACACACACACACACAGGTTCTTACACTGTAGTAATAATTAAAAAAATATACCACTCAATTTTTCATTCCTCTCACTCTCAATTACACATCAAGCTACAAATGTGGGACCTCACTGTCATTAAATAGGTCTGTGTGTGTGTGTGTGTGTGTGTGTGTGTGTGAGAGAGAGAGAGAGAGTGATGGTCTTTCAACAGTACAGATATTAGAAGTCATATTACAATGCTTTTAAGGCAAACACAGGTGGGGAGAAGTCACATGACCTTCACATTCACACCTAGACACACACGCAGTGTAGAGCCCACAACACAAACATAAGACAATCCACACTGAAGTGTGTGTGTGTGTGTGTGTGTGTGTGTGTGTGTAATGAGTGAAATATATTCATTACACAGAGTGATGAAATGCTCAGGACATCAATAATAGATGTAAGTTGTGAATGGAACCTGCACTGTGCTCCAGTTTTGTGTGTGTCTGAGAGAGAGAGACAGAATGGACTGAATACAGAATAAGTCAGAGAGACAGACAGAAATACAGAGAGACAGGTTTCTGTAGAGCTGCTCTGAGCCTCGTGTCTTCCCTGCGAGCTGGTTTAGAAGACACGCTGACCTGATCGCGGTCCTTTCCCCCTGAGGTGACCTATCAGAAGGCGTGAGCGGACGCCGGCCGACGACGGACGCTTTGATGACATCAGATGGTTTGGGAATAAATCCCAGCAGGTGTGTCAGGTGTCGTCTGTCGAACTTGAGAAAACCTTCCGCTGTCCGGATGAAAAAAGTGTGAGATCCGCTAGCTCGGAGTCTTGACGTTTGATTAGAAACAGTCGCTTAGCAAGCCCCTCCTACTCGGACTCCTTAATAGTGAGGTCACGGTACGATCCCTGTTGTAGAGCAGTGTCTAAACGAAAAGTCATTAATCTGGACCTGATTTCCACATGGCCTTGACCCCCTGGCTGATTGGATCCGGTGTTAGTCTGATTAAAAAGATGCCACCGGTGCTTTCTAGAGTAAAGGCCACTGTGCAGGTCCAGTAAAATGAGATCAAGCCCAACATTGCCCATACACTGTTTACCGAAAGTCTTCAGCCAAAACAAGAGAGAGAGAGTTAGAGAGAGAGAGAGAGAGAGAGAGAGGAAGGTTAGATGAATACATGAGTAAGTCCATGAGGGTCGTGTGGGAAAGAGCAGCTGGAGAAATAAGCTAGTAAAAAGAATCTGTAAGTAATGCATGGAACAATGGTCAAAAAAGTGAAGCAGGAGGCTGTAGAACGCTCACAGGTCAGCCAATGCTGGAGAACATGGTGGACACAGGGAACGTGGTGGACATGGAGAACAAGGAGGACAAGGAGAACATGGAGAACATGGTGGATATGAAGAACAAGGAGGACAGGGAGAACATGGAGAACATGGTGGACATGGAGAACATTGAGAACAGGGAGAACATGGCAGACACAGAGGACATGGAGAACATGGTGGACATGGAGAACAAGGAGGACAGGGAGAACATGGCAGACACAGAGAACATGGTGGACATTGAGAATAAGGAGGACATGGAGAACATGGCACACACGGAGGACATGAAGAACATGGTGGACATGGACAACAAGGAAGACAGGGAGAACATGGAGAACATGGAGGACATGGACAACAAGGAGGACAGGGAGAACATGGAGAACATGGCGGACATGAAAAACATGGAGGACAGGGAGAACATAGAGAACATGGCGGACACAGAGGACACAGAGGACATGTTCCTTTTTTCTTTCCTTTGTCTATCCCTCCATCCTTCTTTACCCATTCTTCCTGGGTCACTGCGATTGATTTCGATTTTTCTGACTGATGAAGGAAGATCCTCCCAGGAAGTTCTTCATGTCGCTAGCAAACAGTATTAGGTTTTAATTGTGTCATGCATCCTCTATTGGACCGGGGTTGTCTGGTCACTTGCTGGGCTGTGTGTGTGTGTGTGTGTGTGTGTGTGTGTGTGTGTGTGTGTGGGTGGGCAGTGCATGTGAGCCTACATTGCCCTTCCATTAAGCTCACTGACCTTCCTTGTCCTTCTCATCCGAGCTTCTAATTGCGGCGTGACCGTCAGCGACCTCCGTGTAAAGGCTTTTCACACCCCCGCGCGGAGACAAAGTCAAGCGAAAGTAATGCGATCGCTCTCCAACTGCACTTGTTATATTTCACACCCAGAATATCTGAGAACTCTCACACAAAACAACACGAAAACCCCGACAATAAAACAGCAGCGTATTCCTCAGACCTGACCCAGGATCAGTCTCTACGACTGAGCTTCAGCATCTGGATGTTCTGTTCCAGGCAGGAAGCTGCTCTGGGGTCAGTAGGATAGAATGCTAATGTATTTATTAGTGAGGTGCGACGGAGAACGAGAGAAGAGAGCCCCGGTGACCTTTTCGTGGTATTTCACAAAGCGCCGAACGTTAAGTTGGGCTGGTTTTACCTCGGATATGCTTCTTCTAAGTGATATCAGAGCGGGAAACTCACGCTTACGTCTACATTCATCCGCAGGATCTGTTCCGCCGCAGGCTACGGGAGGAGTAAAACACGCCATCATGCAGTTATAGAAACGTAACGGAGTAAAGTCAGGTTTCGATTACAGCCTCAAAGTGTTTCTTTATTCCCCGAGAAAACAACTTTGTTTATTTATTTATTTATTAAAACGTTGACACGGTATACTTTTAAAAAAAAATAAAAAATTTTTAAATCCACTCCTCATGCATTTTTCATATTCGTGCACTTCCGAAACCCCGTACAGCTCAACGTGACGGACACAAACTTTCAGATTTCAGAGTCTGTCGACGCCCTTGAACCGCCCTTGCTTTGTCCTCTGGGAGAACGGAAATATATTTATATGCGGAAGGCACTCCGGTGACCCTATAGCGCCGAAGTAATGATTTCGCATTAATTTAGCGCTCGCCGGCCAAGACCTAAACGCTCCCCGAGGTAGAACCGGTCGACTCATGAATTTTAAAGAGTGTTTATTTCTTGCGTTAATATGTCACACATATAGCAGCAAGAATGGATTTGTGTCGCCCTCGTGGCTTCATGCCAGTCTCGGCTCATGAAAGGTCCTGTAAACAGAAAGGGACAGCTCGGGCGAGCGCGAGAGAGAGCGAACGAGAGAGGAAACGCACTCGAGCACAAGCGTGCGACCGTTTTTTTTTTTTTTAAAAACAAACAAAAAAAATGAGCGCGTCTTTAAATCCAAACGGAACCACGGCGGATTCGAAATGGCCCGAGATCAAGAAAAGGCGTGGAGACGGAATAACACGGCGAATCCCAGACGCCGTCTCTGTGTTCTCCAAGTCGGCGGGCGAAGATGACGACGTTTATTCGAATGCAGCATTACCTATGTTCATTTTAAAAGGGTTCTCTAACAGCTCGGCGATTAGTTAGGGGTTTTTTTTAGCTTTGAAACGAGGGTTCTACCGCTCTGATACCGTTCTTTGAGAGGAACAACCGAAGATCGCTTAAGATGGGCGTGTAGGAGTTCTGCACGATCGCAGATATGATCAGATATGAGGTTACGTTACAGTGTGTTGTCTTAAAGAAATGAGTAAATTAGTGTATTTTTGGAGAACAGAGAGCCCTTGATAAGCTGCTGTTGCTTCACTGTCCTGTCAGCGGAGCAGTTCTGCTCTCCAGAGAAGCCTTTAGAAGATCAGAGTCAGTCTGAGGTCTCGCCAGCAGCCCGAGAGAACCTGCGACTCACCACTCTGCATGAGAATTACACTCGATGACTCACAGGCACGTGTGTGTGTGTGTGTGAGTGTGTGTGAGTGTGCTTGTTCTCTTCCTCCATCTCCCGCCATCTCAAAGGTTGAGACAACAAGTGGCCTGTTGCTACGGTAACGCCAAAGTCAAAATGCCTGTTGCTCGATCGAGTGTGATATCATTCCGCGCAGACTGTACGAGACGCCGTGGCTGTATCCGCCGCTGGTTATTAGCTCTCACACCACAGCAATTAGCCGCTCGTTGTAGTTTTTTGTCCATTTATAGTTGCATTCAATATTGTGGAACATCCAATAAACAAGTCACTAACGTCACGGTAGCTATAAACAGTTTGTCGTATTTTGTTACCGAGAAACCGCGTAAACTCCTCTGTCCTGAAGGTCTGAAGTCTCAAAGCACTGACACTGGAGACTCCTTCCGTAAATGTCAAATAAACGTCTCCTTACAGTACGTTTCAACGATACGCACGTTTTTTGTTTTTTTTTAATGGTACAAATCCCTATGATGGAGCTGTTACTATAGAAACGATAACCGTTTTTTTTTTTACATTTTTTAAATGGTCAACCAATGAGATTCGAGAATTTGTCGACAATTTTGTACACGCAAACGAGCTCGAGTTAGAACTCAATCGAAGCAGGTATATAGATATCATTTTGTTATTCGTTTTTGGACATAAAAGTAGCATGAGGTTCTTTATAGAGAGAATTTTACTTCACCAAATCTCACTGAGTGTTTACTGTTACATTTATAGTTTTTTTTTAAATATACTTATCGTGCGCAGATGCGGTAAATGAAACTAATTAAGTACGATATTGTCCTAACGATGTCATGATTATTACAAACGAGGCCGTTAACGCCGAAGCAGAAGTTTCCTGCCGCTCGCGTATCGTCACACCTGGTTAGGAAAAGGTTACGCCCCTCCGTAATCACGATCAACCTCCGTTACCCTTCCAGCGTCTCCGGAAGACACCTGAACCGCACCCCGTAATGATCGTAATCCAACGTTAATTTCACACTCGTTCGAAGCGCGGAGTCAGAGAGGGGCCATTTATAATCAACCCCGTGCGATTTAGCTAAGCACTGCTAGCTCAAGTGGATAATTAGCAATTCATTTTCATATCAGCTCCAAAAAAAAAAAAAAAAAACCCAAAAAGAGCGCTGCTTTTAGTGACGCGCTAAATTGAATTATCACCAAGAAGAGTCATGGAGCTCCGGAAGGCAATTTAGGTGAATGGCAAAAATGGTGTATACACACACACACACGCACACACACACACACACACACACACAATTGCAATATCAATGAGCAACATCGTCCAGCTTGTTTAATAAACACACATTTCCTTGTGCAATTTGGCCCCTGGTAACACACACATTCACACACACTCATCGATTGTGTGTGTGTGTGTGTGTGTGTGTGTGTGTGTGTGTGTTAATACACCCCCAGGTCTGATTCATTACCCACAATTCATCTGAGCCGCACTGCAAGGGAATAAAGTGAGCGCGAGTGAGTCTCCACTTCAGCTCAGTAAAATCGAACTCCACATTTTAAGTGGAATATCGGAATAAAGAGCACACACACACTTTGGAACACACACATGCGCGCACACACACACAAAGCTTGAGGATAACAAACTCAAAATGAAGAGCGGATAAAGAAGCAGCGATGTTTCATTTCTAATAAATTAAGAGATTATGGGGATTAAAATGCTCACTCACAATTGTGTGTGTGTTAGTGTGTGTGTTAGTGTGTGTGTTAGTGTGTGTGTGTGTGTGTGTGTGTTTTCTGAAAGAAAGAAAAAAGAAAGAAAGAAAGAAAAAAATAACCAAAAGATGAAATGGGGGGGGGGGGGGGTTGGGGAGAGAGACAGACACAGGGACAGAGAGAGAAACAAATGAGAAAGAGATGGTAGAGAAATGGACAGAGATAGTCAGAGAAAGAGAGAGGGAGGCAGAAAGAGACAGACAGACAGACAGACAGACAGACAGAGACATGGCGAAAAACAAAGACAGACAGACAGTTTGTCAACTCGAGTCTGATTAGCATGCAGCATTCATCGTTGTGAGGGATGGAAGTGTGTATGAAATAAATTGAATGACCTTTACACTGCTCTGTCTAATATAGTGTGTGTGTGTGTGTGTGTGTGTGTGTGTGTGTGTGTGTGTGTGCACGAGTCTACCTTCAGCCCGGATGCTATTATTCCACCGCACAGTGTAACCGATTCAATCACGACCCCTGTTTCTGTGAGTCTCAGTGCATTATTAAGGATTTTATTTGCTTTTTTCTTTTCCTTTTGATGCATTCTCAGTATGTTCTGTAATCTGTAACTCTGTGACAATAGAGTGCTTGCCCTCCATGCACTTCCCAAAATTGTTTTCTCAGAGGGTAGGGCCCTGGGAACATAGAACCCAGGGAACCATAGGACACTGGGAACATAGAGTTATAAGACCATAGGTCCCTGGGACTATAGGGTGAGAGACACTAGGAACATAAAGCACTAGGACTATACAGACAATAGGAATATTAGTCTCTGGGAAATGGTATATATATATATATATATATATATATAGGACCCTGGGATATGTAGAGCACTGGAAGCCAAAGCCATGGAAATGTAGAACCCTGGTAACATAGAGGCCTTGTTATTTAGGACCCTAGGAATGTAGGACCTTTGGGATATAAGGCCCTAAGTATATAGGATCCTGGAAAGATATTGCACTGGGAATGTAGGACCCTAAGAACATATGTCATTTAGGCATGTTGGTCTCTGGAAACATAAAGCCCGTGGTGGTTTGGCAGTTAAGGCTCTGGGTTACTGCTCAAAAGCTCAGGGGTTCAAGTCCCAGCACTGCCATGCTGCCACTGTTGTGCCCTTGAGCAAGGCTCCAGGGGCGCTGTATCATGGCTGACCCTGCGCTCTGACCCCAACGTCTTGACATGCTGGGGTATGTGAAGAAAAGAATTCCACTGTGCTGTAATTAACAAAGACTCATTATCATTATCATTATACAAGAAGCTGGGATACACAAAGCACTAGAAAAAAGGACCCTGGGAATGTCTGCCCCATTGAACATAGAGCCATAGGTATACTGGACCCTGGAAACATAGGTCCTTGGGAATATAGAGTGCCGGTACTAAGAGACACTGGGAACTTAAAGAACTAGCACTATGGACTGCATAGGACCCTAGGAATATTGGTCTCTGGGAAGTGGTTTATAGGACCCTTGGATATGTACAGCACTGGAAACCCTGGAAATGTAGAACCCTGGGAAAATAAGCACTGGAAACAAAGGACCTTGGGAATGTTGGTCTCTGGGAACAGAGGGCCCTTCATATATAGGGAACCATAAGGAACATAGGGCCCTCAGAATATACGATCTTAGAATCATAGGTCATTGGGGCGAAAAAGGGACCCTGGAATTGCAGGACCCAGAAAACATAAGGCATTGGGTATATAGAAATCCCGGTAGGCTAGGGTGCTGAGAACATAGGACTGCTTTTTCAGTGAGAGAATAGTTGGGGATATTTCCAGGAAGGCAATGAGGTCCTGAGGGAACAATAATTGTCCAGGGTGTTTGCCAGGGGCAGAAATTCCCACTAGACATAGCACAAGGCGTACAATACAGCATTGTTCACATAAAATCCACTGAAGTAGCACTTACTTTGGTAGCACTCTTGCAGAATGTATAGGAATGTAAGCTTCTCTTGTATACCGACTCTATAATCTCCTGCTCTTTTGGTATCTTTTTGTCTTGCACTCCACATGGCCTCCATCCCTCCATCCAATTTCTTGAGCAGAAGCATTAAAATGGAAACGCTCTTAAGCGATGTCAAATCACCTGGTGCTACCAAGATGCTGGGTTCCTGTCAGCAAATTGGTCTCTGTGCTTAAGTTTCTCTTACACGCTTCTCTTTGAATCAAGTATTGAATAAGGAATCCATAAATCCCAAAGCAAACAGGACGGGGGGAAAAAAAAGCATGGCTATTACCGTGCAAAGCAAATGGATGCTGTAATATGCTACGCTGAAGTGTTTTGTGGTGTGAGCTGGTGTCGGAAGCATGCATTATTTCGACTGCACTTAAATTCAGCATTAACCTGTGAAGACATCTCTGAATCACACCCTTAGGATTCCTATATGGCCTCAGAAACTGAGATATACTCGCTTTGTCTCTTTTTTCCCCTCATTTGATTATGTCAATAAAAGTAACAGTCTTTCTGCTCATGGTGTTTTGGATGGTGAATTGGTAATACTTGGTATAACATACACATCTTTAAAAACGACTCTATCAGGAGTGCTTAGATGCTAGTTTTTGAAGATTCTCCTCAAAAGCTGAAGGTAGTCTACAAGATCCTCGACTCAGATATGTAGACTTTGCAAAAAATGTCCTTCAAACTTGAGATTATCTCTCAGGGTTGGGTCCGAATGTTTTGGCACATGTTAAGATCTGAAAAACTAGAAAAAGAAAAGTGGTTGTGTTTTTATGAACTACTGTTATGATGTATTTTGAAGTTGTGTAAACATCAGTCAAAGAGCACCATAGGGAGAACCTTGAGCTTGCAGAATAGGCTTTATAGACTCGGTATATAAGGCACTAGCAATATAGCGCTCTAGGAATATAAGACCCTAGGAACATAGTGATCTAACAAAGTAGGGGCCTGGGAACATAGGAACCTGTGACTATGAAGGCTAGACGAAAGTATGATCTTGGAAACATAGAACAATAAGACACTGGGAACATGGGATGCTGGGATTAAAGGGCTCCATAAAAATAGGATTATGGGTACATGGAGCCCAGAAAATATAAGATCCTGGGAACAGAGGGCCCTAGGAGAATTAAAGCCTAAAAACATAATCCTTAGGTCAATAGGACCCTGGTAACATAGGAACCTGGGAAAATAGGGTTCTTAGAACATAGGATCCTAGGAACATAACTGACTAGGAATATTGCACTTAAGGTTTTCATTTCTGATCCACATAGAAGCTCTTCCGAACCCTAGAACTTAACCATCCACTTTGAGGAACTCCTTTTGGTATTTTTTTCCCCCATGAGTTTCCATTGAGTGTCTGTATGTAGTTCTGAGTCTTTCTACAGTGGTTCCTGTACAGAGGAGAAAAAGCTGCATGCCTCCATCCCTCACTACAGGAAACACAGAGTCAGCACTCTTTCTGCTGTGCAGGGGAGGGAGAAGAAGACAGAGAAGAAGAACAACAGGGTGTGTGTGTGTGTGTATGTAGGAGTTCCAAAGAGAAGAACTCTCATGAATCTCCAAATCCTGCCAAGAACTCGCCTCGGGTTGCCGGCTCCCGATTCCAAATAATTCTGCACATTTGTCTACTCTGACTGAATTGAAACACTTGCTGATGAGCTGCTGATTTGAACAAGGAGTGGGAACCCTACGATTCCAGGCGATCTTGATTCTGCATGACATGATGCAATTTTAAAGCAATTCTCAACGTATCTTGAGGGATCTCGACGATGGATTTTACTGCGTGACCTCTTTTTACTTGTCAAACAAACATTTCAATGTTACACCCTGGTTCTAGCATGTGCATGCTTGGTTTTTCAACAGCGAAAATTGCAACTGACTTTTTGTCCTTTCAATCAGTTCAGATCTGAAAGTACCCAATCTCTCGCTTTCAAAGCAGAAGGTGCAGAACTTGGCTATCTGCATATCTGCTAGCTAGCTTCTCTAGTTTTAAACATTTCTAACACAGTGCACTTTCTCACCTACGCCTTCAAATTTCACCACCCAATTAGTATAAACTTGTGGCCATTTTTTCCCTAGATAGAACAAAACATGCGATGGATTAAACACTGCTCGCTGCATTTGAGAGTTAAGGTTTTTGTTCCCGAGCGCTACATTGGCTTCCTAGCAGACTTGGTATTTGAACCTGTTACAAGCCTAGAACATTTCCTTCTGTGCTACCACTACCTGTCAAAGCCTAATAAGACTGAAAAGGCACTTTGGGAAATGCACAAGATGACATCATGCCATTAGTGCATATCAAAAAGCCATCTGAATGAACCAATATGGCATCTCTCTCTCTCTCTCTCTCTCTCTCTCTCTCTCTGTCTGAGTTCTGAAAGAACACTGAAATTATTGAGCATAAAAAAAACTCATCTGAATAACAGACAGAAAGAGCAGGATATTAAAAGTCTTTTCAAACATTTTAATTTATCGTCATTAGAAATATTCAACTTCAAAGACAAGGGTTCACAAACTTTGCCCAAATTCACCTTCACTGCTACTTTCTCCACTGTACATTATCTTATTCAAAAAAAAAAAAAAAAATAGAGTCATGGTCTTTGTATTTTGATAAATGACAACCTTGACCCTTTTGCATGCCGCATCTAATGCCTCGAACAAGTTCAATACTCTGGTGTGAAGCCATTCAGATTGTAACCCGAAGGACTTCAACTCGGCTAATTTTACTTGGTCGAGTAGGAAATTTGAATCTATATTTATGATTTGAATAAAGTTCAGAAAAGAAGACCTGCAGCCAAAAATGAATAAAATATTGGGAAGAGGGAACTATCTACCCTTTGAGGGCTTGTCCTAGTAGTTCAAAGAAGAGAATCAATCTGGGACATACATTAAAGAAAAAACATGAAATATAGTACTGAGTGACAGAGAGAGAGAGAGAGAGAGAGAGAGAGAGAGAGAGAGAGAGAGATTTAAAGAAATTCTGCCTTTAGGGAAAAAAAAAAACAAAGAAAGTTTGGAGTTGATCATTTCAGCAGATGGTGTATGAGTGTGTTTGCACTAAAAGTTAATTGTCCTTGGCCAGCAATGTGTACCTTATTCCTCAGAAAAAAATCCCCCAAACGAACCAAACAGCCACAAGTTCACCACTTCATTCAACTCTGTATATTATGCAAGGTAACCTTTCAACCCAAAAAATGACTCTAAATACTCTAGAGGGATCAGTCATGGACCTTACACTCTAGAAAGCAGGACTAATCAATGACATCCTAACCCAAACACTCAATAAGCAGCATTAATCACAGTCTGCATGAGTTCAGAAACACTCGACAAATAGAACCGTTCATGGACAGTCTGCCGTCAAACACTCTAGAAACAGGACTGATCACGGATCATCCGATCTCAAACACGATTAACCGGACCAGTCAAGGACTGTTTGATCCCAAACGCCCTTAAAAACAGGACACCAAACAATTTAGAAACATGACCAATCTTTGACTGACACGCTATAAACAAACTATTCATAGAATGCTTGATCCTAAAACTCTAAAAGCAAGACCAATCAGGTACTGTCTGATCTCAAACACTGGAAAAGCACCAGTGGAACACTCCAGTGGCCTGAGCGATTACTGGCTTTCTGACCCCAAACACTCCAGGGGAAGGGCAGACCGTACGATCCAAAAACAGTCACAGACAAACACTCCAGATGAAATCCCGACCACATACACTCCAGAGAAAGAGAATGGCAAATTGCGTGACACCAAAAATTTGGAACCTCAATAAGGCAGAACCAATGACAAGCCCAGAAACTCCAGGGAAAAGGGATTAAATGAATAGGTTTCAGTCCAAACCCTTCAAGGAAGGGCCAGTCAGGATCTCTCTAATCCCAAACATTCTAGAGAAAAGACAGGGACCTTCGAAGCCCAGACATTCCACCAGCAGGACCAACCATGAGGTCTCTGACCCAAGTTATTCCAGAGGAAGGATCTCTCCAAGACCATATGATATCACACATGGAAGGACCAATACAGATTCATGTGACACACAGAACCAATCATATAACACCTGACAAAGAAAGAAAGGACTCTCTGACTCCAAACACCACGAAACGACAACCAGTTCGATCCCAGCTTGATCCCAGAACATTCCAGAGAGAGGAATAACTCAGAGATTGTTGGACCCCAACCATTCCACAAGAAGGACCAAATCCCCGAGCTTTGGACTCTGAAACACTTCACAGAACATCTAACCCCATAAATTCCACAAGCAGGACCAATCATGAGCTACAGATGCTGCAGAAGAAGGATCATCATGGATCATCTGTTGGTCTGCTAAACACTCCAGTCACAGATTATCTGACACCAAACATTCTTGAAGAAGGACCAATCACAGTATTAGGAGAAGACCAACAGAACTATGGGAACCAGGGAACAGAAACGACACTGCATTATGCCTGAATGTACCCAAATAATCACACTATTGTTCAACCTCATTTCTAAAACTCTTCTCTTGATGGATGTATCTAAGTGGCTCTTAAAAAGACTGACATAAAATTGAACAGAGGTTGTTGTTGCCGTTGTCTTTCTGTAGAGCTGCACTGTAAGTGCACTCCACACACTCAGAGCATTCTTTAATAATAAACCACACACTACACTTTATGCTCTGAAGGCAAGCTCGAACATAATATGACTGAAAAACCAAACAACTCATTAGTGCAACATCCTGTTTCAGTCACATAAAACAAAGCCGTGGTCATGGTTCATTATTTAAAGCTTCGCCCTGTGTGACATCCCTGAAGGTCGTCTCTCCCACTGGCATGTTTTTATTTCTGTCCTTTTGTTTAGTCCCTATTAGCATTAACAACATTACTGGCAGCGAGCTCTCGGGATCAGAACAATCACAATGCACACTGAACAGAGAACACCGCCAGTCAGATCTAGAGCCAAGCAAAAAAAGCAAAGTTGGACGAATCAGTAGCAGGGGACTTGGATGCGAGTGAAACTTGCATAATTGGATTAACAGCAAATCAGCAATCAGCCAATCAGGACAGGTGTGAACAGACCCAGAACGACCCAGCACAGACCCCGCACGGCACGTTTTAGTCAATCAAACCTACAGCCAAGTAAATGTATCCTAAATCAGAATTCTCAGAAAATGGACTACAGCCAGTGACATTAAGAGCGCACCAACAATCAGCTAATCAGGATGGATCTGGCACCACCGACTATAGCCCAGGGTAGACTCCTGAAGAAAAGTTTATTTGATTAAACCCACAGCCAAACAAATCAGAATCAGGTGAGTCGGCAGAAAATTTAACTTAGCCAATTGGAATACATCTCAGTGGAGGATCAGGGCAGAGGCCCTGTGCCAACCCCATCTTTCTTCCAATCCCAAGGTTTTTTTTTCCCCACCAATATACACTACATACCTAGCTAACATAGAAAAGCTAACAGCTTGGAAAATGTGGCCAATGGAAATCAAGAGTGAAATCTTAAATGTATTAAGTGGAAAATTGGTGACAATATTTTCCTCAAATTTTTTAGCTAGTTACACCTAAAGCTGAGCACATTTTTGCCAGAAAAATGGCTGTGGATCAGGTGGTAGAGCGGGTCGTCCACTAATCGTAGGGTTGGTGGTTCGATTCCCGGCCCACGTGACTCCACATGCCGAAGTGTCCTTGGGCAAGATGCTGAACCCGAAGTTGCTCCCGATGGCAAGTTAGCGCCTTGCATGGCAGCTCTGCTACCATTGGTGTGTGAGTGTGTGTGTGAATGAGAACCAGTGTAAAGCGCTTTGTATAACCCCTAAGGTTAAACAAGTGCTATATGAAAGAGAAAGAAAGAATTCAATGCAACAATTTATCCAGAATCAGATGTATGCAAACGTCAGCCATTCAGATTAAGGGGCAAGGAACAATTATCCAATCATGACAGTTCAACCCGTCCCATCAAAACCTGTCGAGTGAAAATGGGCGAGTCACACCGTAGAGAGTTGGGTTATCCTGAACCTATGATGAGCCAATCAGGACCCAGGCATGATGCCTGGGCTCTGTCCTTGACTGCGTTTTGTAAACAACGACTCAAAGATGAGACACGTTCCGGTACAACAAACACGCAGATTTACTTAATGGAGTGAACATAATGTCATACACTCGCTTGTTAGATGAGCAAGTAAAGGCCGTAAAGTTTAGCTCGACACATAAACAGTATAAAATACGATGACAGACAGCTAACTGGCTTTAAATAATCAGGAACAAAGACAAGACAAGCAAGCGCTCAGGTTACAAATGACTTTTCTCATTAAGGATAATAAGATCCATCTACGTATCTATCTCTATAATTAATGGATGAGAGGTAGAGTCATTTCTCGGGCTCATGCTAATTACCTTCATGGCGTGATTAAAAGCTGAGCAGATTTATAACCAGACGCCCAAAACAGAAGCTCTAGGAGGCAAAGCCTGCTTTTAAAACTGGCGGAGAGATGGAGTAAACATCCGTCTATCCAGGTATGGTAAGCGTCTATCCATTTATTTATTTTTTATCCACATAAGGGATGAAATATTTAATATTCATTGTGATTAGTGAAGAAAAAGGTGCAGTCTGTATATTATCATAGAACTTTAGCAGTGGCTTAACATCAACATTCTGCACAGAAATAAGAACATAATGATGAAATTACTTTTTTAAAGCAGTTAATAGACAATAAAAAATATTTACAACAGTTTAACATTTTCATATATTTATATATATATATATACATGCTATTTGTATTTGTATACATCCATCCATCCATCCATCCATCCATCTTCTACACCGCTTATCCTTCAGGGTCACGGGGAACCTGGAGCCTATCCCAGGGAGCATGGGGCACAAGATGGGGTACATCCTGGACGGGGTACTAATCCATCCCAGGGCACACTCACATACACACTCACACACACATTCATACACTACGGACATTTTAGACACGTCAATCAGCCTACCATGCATGTCTTTGGACTGGGGGAGGAAACCGGAGTACCCGGAGGAAACCCTGCAGGTGTGCAGTATATTAGAAATAATATAACAAACTTAGAATCTTAAAAAAATAATTTTACAATTATTTACTGGACATTTCAGTCAATTTACATTATTATCTTCTTTTAATGACACACTTAAATCATTCATTACTGGTGGATGGATGCCGTTCCTAGGGACATTTGGTAAGTAAAAACATATATACTGTATATATGAGAGAAATAACGCACTTTATAAGGAAACAATACATTTCCGGGTGGTAACGGTAACTCTGCTGATTATTCTGATTGGTAAGAGCACCAGGCATTGGTCTGTAGTCACTAATGAATGCAATTCGACATGACTATTTAGAAATCCCGAACGCGGTAGATTCTAAAACCACAGCCGTTAGTGGTGAAGAGAGTTCACCAGCGCATCAGCACATCAGTGAATTCATACGCCGTTCGGTCGAAACCACACATGGCAATTAGCAGGAATATAACAATCAATTTAACACAAAGTCATAACATGATTTATTATGAAATGATCTAGACTCCCTGATTGAAATGATTCACTAATTTCACACTCTCAGTGAAATGATAATGGGTATCAGTGCAGACAATTGCCTGTCTTTATCACTGTTTGTTGACCTCTCGCACCCATTAAACCTCAACATGTTATTTTCTGCAGCAATAGAAAGAAAGAAAAAAAAAAGGAATTAATCTTGCGAAAGCGTCCAGGCGATAATTGGCGCCGATGCGGGTTCGAGGTGCAGAGACGTGTTTATTCAGAGTGTTTAGGAGCTGCGGTTAACCTCGGCCAAGGTCGCTTATTTTGGCCGTCGTTCTCCATTTTCAGCCTTGTTGTGGCCTTGTATTGCTTTCGCTGCATCATATCAGCCTTGCCATTACCCGCAAGGCTTTCTAATTTCACTCGATTTGAGCCAGCGTCGGTGCCGAGCGAAAGGAAATTGCAGGGTCACGGCCGAGAAAGCAAAGGTACAGGACGGAACGGGTATGTGTTGCTTTGTTTGGTTCTTGTTTAACATTTTTAAATCAGGCTCGTTGGAATTCACGACCGGTCTGTCTTCTTTTTCGTTTTGTTTCATTCCCTCAGCGCCAAGAACCGGGGCTTTATGTCATATTAATTGTGAAAGAAATTTCTCGCCGTTACGAGCCGTGATCTGGGAGCTGAAGAAATATGGAGCAACTACGCAAGTGTTAAACTCCTCTAATAGCAAAATCTAATAGCAATAAACAGCTAACGAGCTCTGATATGATATACTAGCTGGAGGACTAAGTGTTATCAAATGAATATGAATGAAGTTAGCCCAAGCGAATTACATTGCATTGTCTCTCGAACAAAGAAAACAGAAAACGTCTCCCAGTCTTCTCAGCTACAAAAAGGACATTATCCTTTCAAATGTACATGAAAATGGCACCCAATTAAATTTGATTTCGGGTCAGACCTCAGAGAGGTTCAAAGCGTTCTCGTAGACATATTATGAACCATTCCTTTAAATAACAGTCATTGTGTTACTGTCAGTCTCCCGTCTAATTCCACACAACACAATAAGATCACTTTAAACCCAACAAAAGAAATTTAGGCTCCTGGTAAATTTGATTGTCAGCCCATTATCGTCCACACCGATGATTTATTTTAGAAACGACAAGCTGTTCCGTATTCTTTCGCCTCTGCGTGCTAAAACAATGCAGACAGCATATGGAGCTCAAACTAATTAATGTGGAAATCATCCATTAATCACGTCATACAAACTAGCGTGTAATAATCTGGATTTAATGAACTATCAGCACGCCATGACAGATGACACGTTTCTCTCAGTGTAAGCAAGCTGGTAGGATGAGATCTGCAGGGAGAGGAGGTCTGTTTGAGGATTCGTCCGTTCATCCCTCCAAGGATCCGTCTATGCATCTGTCCGGCTGTCCACCAGTTCACGCTAACATTATCTGTTTACTTAATTGACACAATTATCCATCCATCCATCCACTAATCTGTACATTAATCCATCCATCCATCCATCCATCCAAATGTCTACTTATCCATCTATTTACCCATGCATTTATATAACTGTCCATTCATACATTCACAATTTATTCTTTCATGGAATCCATCCATCCATCCATCTATACATTTATCTATTCAATTGTACACCTAGCCATCCATTTTTCTTAATTACCATTAATGCATCCATTAATTATTTGTGGAATTCATCCATCCAAGTGCCCACCTAGTCATCTATACATCCACGAATTCATCTAACTGTGCATTGGTATGTTCATTTTTTATGGAATCCATCCATCCATTCATCCATCCACTTATCTATTCAAGTGTCGTCCTAGCCATCAATCCATCCATGCATCTGTCTAAGTGTCCTATGAGCCATTTATTCTTTCATGGAATCCATCCATCTGCCACACAGACATCTATCCATCTGTTTGTCTAACTCTCCATTCACTTATTTAACCATGGACTCCATCTATAAATTCATCCATTCAACTGTCCATTGAGCCATTAGCTATTTATTCATCCATCCATCCATCCATCCATCCATCCATCCAAGTGCCTACCTAGCCATCTATGTAGCCATGCATTTGCCTAATTGTCCATTGGTACATTATCCATTTATTCATTCATAGAATGTATTCATCCATCCATCCATCCATTCATGCATCCATCCTTCTATCCATTCTTTTATATGAGCACCCACCAATCCTTATCATTAATCCATTTCTCCTATAGAAATATCCCATGTATCCGTTTATTCATCTTTCCAACCACCCATTCAAATGTTCACGAATTCATCCATCTGTCCACCCATCCATCCATTCATCTACCCAACCACCTATGTCCCACTCTACATGTATCCATCCATCCACGTGCCTGACAAGCCATCCAGTGGCCTACACTTCTAACTGTCGATTATTTTCCATCACATCCCACTGACCCATGCATTCCTGTGCCTGCCTGCCTACCATCCCAGCATCCATCATCCATCCATCCATGTAAATCACGATTTAGCATTGTCACCGCAGGAAGTAAAACGCAATCCCGGGCATGCTGGGAAAAAAAGCAGCTTTACTCGACCACAATGGAGACAAACGTGATGTCACAGATCTGGACAGCATTGTGGAAATACCACAAATATGCTGAAAAAAAAAAACAAAAAAAACAGCGTGATAAGCATTACAACACAGGGAAATAAAAACCAAGACAGAACTCTTTCGCTAAGTAAAAGTTGGTTAAATTGATATATTTTTAGTCCACATTTACCTTTGGGGGTTTGCTTAAACAAATTTCTGCTTGATATATTGGATGAAATATTGTATCAGGATACTAGACCTGCTAAAAAAAAATAATAATAAATAATAATAATAATAATAATAATAATAATAATAATAATAATAATAATAATAATAATAAACACACTCACATTTTATTTTCCTTTTTATGAGCTGTAGATTTATTAAATCAAAGCTTTTGGTCCATCAAATACTCTGCCCTCTGGATTGCAATGTAATTGCATCACACTCAAAGCATGTACTCACTCTAAATGTCTATACTTATACATAGAGTCTGTATTCCTGGCGGGCTGCAGCAAAGCTGCTCAGTGAAGAGAGATCTGAACATTAGCTGATGTGCTAAATCATGCATGGTGTTAGGGAGAGAGGAGTCCGAGAACCCGCTCTTCTGTCACGTGAGGCTTTGAGGCTAATCCCATTGCTTGGCCATCCATATCCATATCATGCCCTGTGATATCCTGGTCAATGATTGGATTTGATGAACCGGTCAGTGGTTCTGTGCTAATGATCCAAAGATTGTAAATTCAAATCCCAAGACTGCCAGAGAGACAGTGTGGGTCCTTGAGCAAGAACATTAATCCTCAGCGGCCGACCTAAATTAGATTTGCTCACTTGTAACTCACTTTATATCTCATTCATTCATTTATCTTCAGTAATATCTTTATCACTGTGGGACCCTGAATGGGATGGGATTGGATGGGATAGGATACCAGTCCATCGCAGGGAACCACACACATTCATTAACATCTAAGGGCAGTTAAACGTAGCCAGTTTATTTACCAATTTGTTTTGGGAGGTGGGAGGAAACTGGAGAACTGGAAGAAAACCCATGTTGACACAAGGACACCGTGAACCTGAAGCCTATCCCTGGAACACTTGGCATGAAGCAGGAACACACCCTATATAGGATCCCAGGCCACCTAGGGGCAATTTAGAGTCACCAGTTTTTTGGGGGAGGTGAAAGGAACCAGGAGATCCTGAAGAAAACCCATGCAGACATGGGAAAAACATGCAAAAATCCACACACACAATAACCCGAGCTCAGTATCAAACCAAGGACATTTGGTAAGTTGTTAAGCAGCACTACCCTCTTTTCCTGTCGAGTTTTGTGCACAACATTCTCGCTCTTAATAAAGGTTCCATCTAGCACCATAAAGAACCCTTAAAAGTTCCATGAACCTTACAGCACAGTTCCAACAAGAAGCTCTTTTATTTTATTTTATTTTTTTTGCGATCATAATCACTCATGCTCGCTAGCCAGAAGAAGGCTGGAAATTTCGCTGACCATTTCAGTGCAAATCATCTGGAAACTGGTCCAAAAATGGCAGGGTTAAAGGTTACAGCTATTCCCATGATCCAATAACATCATCACCTGATGATCTCACTCCGCACAACCAGCGTTCACCCGAGTACCCATCGGTACACCTTATTCCCATCAGCTCCTCATTCAGAGACACTGTATAAACACTAGAGTCCAGTTGTGCTTCGCGAAGTCTTGCCATCTGCAGTTCTTGGACTTGTTGTTTTTGCCTGCCCCTTTTAGCCTAATTTATGACTATGAATGCAGTGACATAATGTTAAATAAATTCCACACTTAGGCCATACAATCCCATTGTTATCAATGGTTTATTTATTTATTTATTTATTTATTTTTTTGAATTCCCTTCAATAAGCAATAAGGTAGAAACATCTTCACATCACACACCACTAATGTGGTTTTATTGGATTTAATAACCCCGCCCCTCATTCTAAACTTTATTATAACCAGTTATATCTTTTCCTTGACGGTTGACTTCATAGGAATGTGCAATAATCAGACCCAGAGCATACAAACAAAATACACACTGTCCTAAACGAAATAAATTTCGACGAAGTATAACCACAGCCGGTGTAATTTCATCCCGCTTAAGTCAGTGTCTGGAAACCAGCCCTTAGTTTCACTGCCAATATCGTTCCATCGTCGCTCCTCGATAAGCCATCGCCACAGATAAGTAAGAGTCAGGTTGATGATATTCAAAACGACGTTTTATTTATAGAGAACGTCAGCGCTGGAGGAAGACTAAAGCTCTTTGTGATGGAAATTGAAAAAATGAACAGCGCGTTGTTATTACCGAATGCATAAATGTATTGAAATTCATGAGATTCCTCTGTCAGGGCCTGGAGAAGAAATGTCTGTATGTGTCTCTTTATTGAGAAGATGAATCCTGAAACCTGGTAATTTACTCAAAAAGGAGCTGCTATGACAATGGATTTCTTTTGGAGTTGCGTCAAGGGAACTGTTGTGTTCACTGTTATGGCACCAGAAATGACCATAATGACGGGTGTTGCACCTCTATCATAAAAATAGTAACAACCGGGTTATAATTACACTAAAAATACCCCAAACTTGAATATCTGCTTAGTTGCTTTGTGTATATTTAGGTCACATTCATCCAATAGCCAGACTGTAATATAATAATATCGTAGTAACTCAAATGTAATAGAGAAGAAAGGGATTTTCTTGCCTCAGCAACTCAAGCAGTGACATTTTCTTGGTTTTTATACGTCGCTATTTGTCAACATTTCATGAAAAGAGAAACATGCGGCTAAAAAGACAGAATCGCGTGCTTTGCCTATGAAAACTGGCAATAACGTCCATCATACTGATAAATGGGAGAATTTTTAAATTAGCCCTGCAAAAAAAAAAACAACAATCTAGAACACATATCCTGCTCTCTCTCTCTCTCTCTCTCTCTCTCTCTCTCTCTGTACATCCTGATAAGAAAATCTCTCATTGAGGATGTGGACCCTTTTTTTTTCCGTATTTTCCTCATTTCCTCCATTTTCCTCCTCCTACGTCTCCATCAATATGCGGTTTCCTAACTAAATGAAAATGTAGGCTTTTCTATTTTCAGAGGCCATAATTATCTTTTTTTTTTCTTCTTCTGCTCCCTCCTCCTGCTACGCTTCATGCGATTCTGTGCTCCAGTCGGCCTCCCCGTCTTCAGAGACCGAGACTAGCAGAACGTTGGCACGAGGCAGACGCAGGGGCTGGCGGAACACGAGCCGTTCATCACCCTCGGGTTAAACGGACAAGGTGGAGGAAGAAAAAAAAAAGGGCTTGCTCGGGGGGAAGAAAAAGCGGACGTGGCCGCTCAGGCTGTTAACGTTCCGTTCAAGCGGAAAGCCAAGACAAAAAGCCTTTGTCAAACGCAAGCAGAGCTCGTACGATCCCAGCAGTCGTGCTGGCACACTCGTCATCGTTCAGCGCAAGTTTCTCAATCTCAGTCTCGTTTGTGTTATGTCTGGAAGCTCCAGAACTTCTGAGCAATTTGACGGCATCATTTCACAAAACTGACCAAATGTGGAGTCCGGGATTTTAACCCTGGGACTTTATTAATCGAACCGCATTGAAGTCGAGGTAGAGTCAGAGGTTTTCTGAAAATCATAGGCAGGGGAAGAGATGATTAATGATTAATGAATGAAGATAAAACAGTCTTAACACTTATAACACTCATTTTATATATATTTTTTACATCTATGGTATTTGGCAGACGCTCTTATCCAGAGGAACTTACATTTATCTCATTTATACAACTGAGCAGTTGAGGGTTAAGGGCCTTGTTCAAGGGTTCAGCAGTGGCAGCTTGGCAGTGCTGGGATTTGAACTCATGACCTTCCGATCAGGAGTCCAGCATCTTGGACAGCTACCACTGCCCCACTCATATAACACTTAGTTTGCTAGCTTCAAATACTGTCAGTCAGTTTGTATAGTCGAGAACCCTGGCGACCTTCGAGAGAAAGTTATTTCTGAAGTGTTGATGTGTACCGTGATGCTTCAGAAGCGCTTGCCAAAGCGAAGAAGGAAAAACATGGTGTAATCCAGGTGAGAGGCACCATTGATTACAGCCACGGACTGGGCCCTCATCCAGGAACCAATTTCTGATTTGGTATTAATGGGGTGTTTTTTTGGAGAAGACTGAGATTTTAGGCAGGCAGGTTAAGCGTGATGCGTCCTGTGAGACAACTTTTAAAGTTGAGCTGAAGAAGTGTTGAAAAATTGTTAAAAAAAAAAAAAATTATAAAAAAATAATAAAGCATACAGGCAGGGACATGTCAAAGCATGGAAAAGAAAGAAACAAAGAAATACGAAATGTTAAGGCGAGAATTACAGATAAACACATGTAAGACATAAAAGATGCACATGCAGATATATAGACAGACCAGTGGACAGGGGAAAGGTGGAGAGGCCACGCCTCTTTCACTGTGACTGACAGGCACAGAGGCCACACCTTCTTCACTGTAACTTAAAGTCACAGCGGCCACAACTCCTTCAATGGGACTGACAGACAAAGCCACACCTCCTTCCCTGGGACTGACAGACAGAAAGGCCACGCCTCCTTCTCTGGGACTAACAGACAGAAAGGCCACGCCTCCTTCTCTGGGACTAACAGACAGAAAGGCCACACCTCCTTCTCTGGGACTAACAGACAGAAAGGCCATGCCTCCTTCTACGGGACTGACAGACAGAAAGGCCACGCCTCCTTCTCTGGGACTAACAGACAGAAAGGCCACGCCTCCTTCTCTGGGACTAACAGACAGAAAGGCCACACCTCCTTCTCTGGGACTAACAGACAGAAAGGCCACGCCTCCTTCTACGGGACTGACAGACAGAAAGGCCACGCCTCCTTCTCTGGGACTAACAGACAAAAAGGCCACGCCTCCTTCTCTGGGACTAACAGACAAAAAGGCCACGCCTCCTTCTCTGGGACTGACAGACAGAAAGGCCACGCCTCCTTCTCTGGGACTAACAGACAAAAAGGCCACGCCTCCTTCTCTGGGACTAACAGACAAAAAGGCCACGCCTCCTTCTCTGGGACTGACAGACAGAAAGGCCACGCCTCCTTCTCTGGGACTAACAGACAAAAAGGCCACGCCTCCTTCTCTGGGACTAACAGACAAAAAGGCCACGCCTCCTTCTCTGGGACTGACAGACAGAAAGGCCACGCCTCCTTCTCTGGGACTAACAGACAAAAAGGCCACGCCTCCTTCTCTGGGACTAACAGACAGAAAGGCCACGCCTCCTTCTATGGGACTGACAGACAGAAAGGCCACGCCCCCTTCTCTGGGACTAACAGACAAAAAGGCCACGCCTCCTTCTCTGGGACTAACAGACAGAAAGGCCACGCCTCTGTCCCTGGGACACTGGTTTGAATGGAATAATCTTTGCACTATACATGTTTGCAGATATAATTCCCACTCTGCTTTCCTTTGATCCTTTCAGACATGAAAAAAAAAATTTTGTCCAAAGCGCATCTCTAAATAAATTACCTTACAGTTTATATTTAATTTTGATCGACTTGTTCGTTCTCGCTGTCAGGTTTACGCCGGTCCAGAGGAGATTGAACAGGACGTGGTTGAAATAGTAAGAAAGCATGCTTCAGTGTTGGCATGGAAATCCACGCACGGGTAATAAGAGGGAAGGCTTGCGCCCACGCAGCGAGATCTCAAACCTGCTTTCACACGGACTCTGGAGAAAAAGGATCAAACACACCAACACACACTCAGAGAGTTTGGCAGGCAGAAAGGGGCATGAGCAAGACAAGGACAGATGTATAAAGACAGCGAGAGAGAACGAGAGGCAGGAAGACAAAGAGAATGTGTGAGGAACTGAAAAAAAGTAGAACTATGCAATAAAACAACGAGCCACCAAATGATAATGAAATGTTGTACAGATGGGATTTAAATGAAAAAGATGGTGTATTTGTGGAGCGGTGTAATTAGGCACGATACCTGTTTTGCACAACAACTCCACCGTCAAACGTTAGTGGGCGGAACCTAGGGGCAGAGTGCGACCAAACGAGCGCCTCTGGTTTCCCAAGATAACACCGATCCTGCTGTGTCCGAAATCCCCTGAGGCATTTTGAGTCACTTACTTTTTATTGACTTTTTTTTTTAACTATGTTAGCTTTCTGACGCCAAAAATGCCTCGGCTGACCGGCTACACTGTGTGAATGAGATCTTCTGCTTTACTGTTGCTTCATTCATAGAAATCATTTAGATAAAATAAAGATTCTCATCTTGTCTCATATATATCTCATACGTTTCCTCTATGTTGTTATGAAGCGAATGCAAGCATAAAGTGAACTAAAGGAGAAAATTGAAGCCTGTAGCACTCAACAAGTATTCAGTCTACAAAACGGCATCGGATGTTAAAGAAATTAGCATGATTATAATATTCCAAAGCTTACAAAAGGATAATACCCTGCACCACACGCACACACGTCTCTCCGTATACTTCCCCATATTTATGTCATTTAACCAAGTACACTGGAGAAAAGCTCTACGCAGATGACTTCAAACTACAGCGATTACTGCTCACAATGCAGATGTCCAACAGTCATAAGGACTTCTCTCAAAAGCTTGTCAGATAAAATAAAGTCATTATTCTGACAAGCCTCAAAACACGACTGCAGTGAACAAAGAAAGAAGAACAAAAGGTTGGAGTATGTACTATTTACACAGACTTGCTAGAAGCGACCTAGTGCTGTCTAAAAGTAGTAAACAAACCAAACTCCTGAAACGTGCTCCAATCCTGCAATGCTGTAGAACCTTCCAACCCCCTGCAACTGGCCATTTATAGCTACCACAGTTCATTTCCTGATGATCTACCACCTTGTAGGACCTTCCAACCTCCAGCAACACTCTTCCTAGTCCTGTTCCTCTCGATTTAGATATTCAAGAGTTTTATTCCTGAAGATCTACTTTCCAACCCCCTGCAACCCTGCTCCTGGTCATGTAAAACCACCAAAACTTCAGCGCAAATCCAGTTCCTGAAGATTCAGAACGACCAGAGTTTAGTTTCCTAAATATCTACCACCCAGAAGAACCATCCAAGAGTCTGTCGCCCTATTCCAAGTTATTTATAACCAACACGGCTTCAGTTCAAACCCTACTCATAAAGATTCATAACTACCAGTTCTTAAAGATCTACCACCCTGAATAAGCATCCAACCACTTGCAAACATGTTTCTAATCACTTTAACCACCCACAGTTGAGCTCAAATCTGCTTCTGGAGATTTAGAAGTTACAGAATTGTATTCTACCACCATGAAGAAGCTTCCAACCCCCAGTAACACAGTTCTTGGTCATTATAGACACCAAGACCTATAGGCCTAACCCTGCTCTAGGTGATTTATAACATTCAGAGTTTTATTCCTAAAGTTCTACCACCATGTAGAAGCGTCCAACCTCCAGCTACACTGTTCCTGGACATATATTACCATCAAAGACTTTAGGTCAAACCCTGCTCTTGGTGATTTATAACTTTCAGAGGTGTATTCCTGAAGCTCTACCACCCAGTAGAACCTTCCAACCTCCAGCAATCCTGTTCCTGGATTGGTGGTATACAACCACTAAGACCGTAGGCCAAACCCTGCTCTTGAATATTTATAACTATCAGAGTTTTATTCCAGAAGATCTACCACCCTGTTGAACTTTCCAACCCCCAGCAAGACTGTTCCTGGTCGTTTATAACCACGAAGATATCAGTTCACACGCTGCTGCTGGAGATTTATAACCATCAGAGTTTAGTTCCTAAAGATCTACCACCAAACAGAGCCTTCCAGGCCCCCTGCAACATTGTTCCTAGTTATTTATAACTACCAAATCTCCAGCTCACACTCCGCTCCTGAAGATTTATAATACCAGAGTTTCTCATTTCTGGATGTTTACTGGTGTAGCTCCAGCCCTAATTGAGCACACCTGGCTGTAATATTCCGTTGCTTCTAAACACCGTGATTAGCCTGAGCAGGTGAGTTAAGATTGCAGGTTTTTGGAGCCAAACTGTGCTGATTGGCAGATCTCCAGAATGTGGACTGGCCACTGCTGGTATAAATTAATAGGTTGGTGCACTCAAGATTCTGAGAGCAAATTTGAGTTGCTAATGAGGCTCAAAGGGAAAATAACCAGAATCTAATTTCTCAGAGTCTGCAGATTGTGTGGCCTATACGGCTGTATTTTTACTGCCAAATTTCCAGAGCGCAGCAGTTGAATCCAAGTACAGCATTGCCTTCTGCGCACACAGATTGATTTTACTCTAATACAAAAAAATAAAAATAAAAAAGCTTTTCGCTATCGGATTTCCAGTGCAACATCATAACAGAAAGTCGTCAAAAAATCCCAATTTCGGTAGGAATTTTAGCCACTGAAATTCCCTAAAATCCCGCTCATAGGAGGAAATGAAGAGAAAGCCACACCCACTGCAACGTCATATTACTTGCATCATGTGACTCGAGGACAGAACATGACAGGTGTGAACTTCTAAACACCTCTCTTCTGAGGTTCCTGTAATCGACTCTCTTCCTTAACAAATATCCTACTCCACATCTCTTAATTAACATCTCTAGATTCTAATTAAGACTTTTTAAGTGAGCACTGCTCACTTCTGTGGGTTAATTACACAATTAATTAGCCAAACAGGTTCTTCGGTCTAATCAGTGGAACCGTTGACTGTCGAAGTCCTCTAGTTTCCTCCTCAGTCATTCGATCGCGTCGCTGCCGTACGATTTAATCCCAACTCACGAAGCACCGAAACTCATGGCTCAGGCTCTCGCGTGCCTCAGCGACAGGCTCCTTCGATTAACCTCGAAATCCAAAAGTCAGGGTGAAGTTTTAGCCGTTACGCACCGAGATGAAACGTACTGATGACTTTACAGTCTCAAGTCCCCAAGTCTCAGTCCTCCGCTGAGAAAGGTTTTCAACCATGTGTAGTCACTGAGTCAAGTTCTGACATTAAATAAGAAAGAACAATGGATTTAAATTCATATTCCCTTTTGAAAAACGGGACTTCTGAAGATGAATGAGCGGTGTCCTATCATCTGTCCGTAGCAGAGTAAGAGTAACTAGAAAGAAAGAAAGAAAGAAAGAAAGAAAGAAATTGAGGAATAATGGCAGACTGATAATGTCAGAAAAGGAAGAAATAGGGAAAAAAAAACCCCAAAGAGTTCAGAAAGACAACAGAAAGGACAGAGAAAAAAGGAGGAAAGGGAGAGGAATAATAGAAAAAAGGAGAACATGTGGCAAAAAAGCAGAAAAGACAGAAAGAACGAAAGAAAAGTCAACAATGTAGGAGAAAGAGAATGTGAGAAAACAAAGAAAAGCAAAAAAAATAGATGAATGAAAGGAAGGAGAAAAGAATACAAGGAAAAAGAAAGAAAGGAAGGAAGGAAGGAATGAAGTGAGGGATAATGACAGACCAGCATAATTCGAAAAACGGAAAATGATAGATAAAGAAACGATAGACCGAATGAAGGAAGAAAAGGAAAGGTGAATAACACGGGTAGAGAAAAAACGAAGGTGAAAAACGGAGGAGAAGGAAGGAAAGAAAGAAAGGGAAAGGACAAAAGATAAACAGAAAGACAAAGGAAGAAGAGGAAGAAAGAAAGCGAGTGAGAGAACAGAAGTGACTTTATTTTAATGACTCTGATGAACTCATTTAAAGTGTGTGTGGGGTGTAAATACCCAAGTCTACTGCTCTTGTGTGTGTGTGTGTGTGTGTGTGTGTGTGTGTGTGTGTGTGTGTGTGTGTGTGTGTTTGTGTCTGTCCTGTGGGGAGAATCAGGAGGAAGACAGGTGGAGCAGCAGCAGGAGTTCAATCAGACAGAGACGAAATTTGTTTTCCTCAATCAGCACTTTGTCCTCCTTTCCTTTTCATCCTCACATCATCAGCGGTGTGTAATAATCACCAGCCGCAGCCCCGGGGCTGTGTGGAGGACACGTCCACAATTAGCTAACGTGCGCTAATTTGATAGAAATCCTCACTGATAACTAAAGCTAGCGGGCTAACAAGATGTATCTGACAGATTTGACCTCATAATCTTTACTGCTAACTCTAGCTAACCTTCATCTTCATGGCTAGAAAGCTGGCTAGAAAGCTAACATGAGGTAACCTTCATCTTCATCACTATAAAGCTGGCTAGAAAGCTAACACAAGCTAACCTTCATCTTCATGGCTAGAAAGCTGGCTAGAAAGCTAACATGAGGTAACCTTCATCTTCATCACTATAAAGCTGGCTAGAAAGCTAACACAAGCTAACCTCCATCTTCATGGCTAGAAATCTGGCTAGAAAGCTAACATGAGGTAACCTTCATCTTCATCACTATAAAGCTGGCTAGAAAGCTAACACAAGCTAACCTCCATCTTCATGGCTAGAAAGCTGGCTGGAAAGCTGACACATGCTAACTCGATAGGATTTCTGAGGGGAATTTATAGTAATTTTTTTTTTTTTTTAAATGTCATAATATTCATCACTTTAATGCTAGCCTGATAGCTACAGTACCTTTAGCTAACCTTCATATTCTTCACTAGCATGCTAACATGAGCTAACCTGACAGGATTTCTGAGAGGAATTTAAAGATTATGATTATAATTATGAAATGTTCTATAGTACAATCGCTAGCTAGCTAGAATTAGCTAACCTGGAGGGATTTCTAAAAGAATTTTAGAAAGAAAGAAAGAAAGTGAACATTGGGAGAGAGAAAGAGGGAATGTGAGAACGTTGAAAAGAAGGGATAGAAGACAGAACTGTAAAGAAAGAAAGAAAGAAAGAAAGAAAGAAAGAAAGTGAAGTGTAATGGACAAAAAAGATCAGCAGGCTAGTAAAAACTCAAATTACACACACACACACACACACACACACACACACACACACACACACACACACACACACACACACTTCATGCTGCAAGCTTTTAATTCACTTTGTAGTGAATTATTTGGAGTTATTACTAGCAAATTGTTTGAAAGAAAAAAACAAAAGATTCCCGCAGTGGAGCAAATTCAATCAACAATTTCGATTTTAGGAAATGAAGTTGGGATCAATAGCACCTCTTTAACCTTCATTCCTCTGACATCATGGACCCGATGCTTCCCTCGGGGGAGCGGCGCCAGACTCGCGGCCTCGTTCCGGGTTCACGTCCTAAAACTAGAGAGAGGACGCAGGAGGGAGACGGAGAGTCGGACACACCCCTTCCACATCCATCACAGCCAAAATGGCCATCCTGAGACGGACGGAGACAATCGATGGCTTGTCCTCGGTAACTCTGATGCAGATCCAGTCTGGACTCATCAAGATTAAGACGCAGACATCAAGGAGAGTTTAATGAACGTGTTCTGTTAGAGGACGGATGGAGTGGGGTGGAGCCTGAGACTAATATTATTATTATTATTATTATTATTATTATTATTATTATTATTATTATTTCATCAGTTACTAATAAAGTCTAATGCAAAAAATTTGATATATTTATGGATATATGTCTGTGTGTGTGTGTGTGTGTATGCGTGTGTGCATGTGTATACGCGTGTGTGTGTGCGTGTGTGTGATTGTAGTAGTGAACTTGTCATCACTACTAACGGTCGATCCGTCTCACATCAAATCGCTACCGGGGTGATCGCAGGGTAAGAGAAGTAATGGAAGACAAACAACAACAACAACAACAACAACAACAACAACACCACAACACCACAACAAGTAGCTAGAATAAATTTTTTAAAAAGGTAGATTTTAAAGGAAATAAATTGAGAATTTTAATTAAGCTAGATTTTGTTTTTAAAATTGGATAGATTTTATGGGATAATTTTTTTTTTAAAGCTGGATTTTATTGAAAAAAAAAATGAAATAGATAGATTTATTTTTAAAAGATAAGAGCTCATTTAAAAAGCTAGATTTTGTATTAAAAATGGATTTTGTATTAAAAAAATAAACTATAAGCTAGATTTTTATATATATATATATATATATATATATATATATATATATATATATATATATATATATATATATACAACATTTATAAGTATATATTTAAATTGTTATATTTTGTATTAAAAAAAAGATTTTTTTAAAGCTAGATTTTACTTTTAATTATGTAAAAAGATTTAAGATAAACAAAATATATATAAAAGGAATTTAGCTACAATTAGTTAACTAGTTTTTAAAAGTAACTCGTTTTAACCCATTTACTCTGGTTTACCCTGGATTAGCCTGTTTACTCTATCTGTCTGTCTGTCTGTCTGTCTGTCTGTCTGTCTGTCGTTCGAGAAAAAAAAGAGAAATAATGTGTGATTAAAGAAGAAGGCCCTGGGAGGTGGAGCCCAGCTGGGCTATTTGACTGTGAGATTTATTTATTTATTTATTTTAAATCCTTCCCATGGAAAACCCTGATGCTTTTTTGCTAAGTGCTGTTCATTGTGTGTTTTTGGAAAACTTTTCCATGTCACCGTGTGGGAGAAATACCACCGTTCCGACAAGATGCCGTTCCGTCATACGCTGGCCGTGAGATCAGGTGGCTTGGTGTTGATTGAAGGTGAAGATTATGTGGCGGCAGCTGATGATCTGCAACCTGATGAAAGTCTGCAGAGAGCAGGAGGAGAAATCCAATCCCGTTCCAGCTCCGGCCTTCAGGAAAGCACGACGAATCCAAAACGAGCGAGCTGATCGCAGGACGTAATGAAACACACAAAGCCAGCACACCTTCGTCCAGGTCCATTTCCACGCCTAAGACCTTCTCCAGCTGGAGGAATAAAGCGAGTCCTGGAAGCACAATCCCCCGAGGCCAAAGAGGAGGAAATAAGCCACCGCAGGCAATTTGGAGTGTAGGAGTGTGTGCCATCGATCGGCGAGACGAAACGCAGCTAAACGTTCCTCACCTGGCCAATACATTACGGAGCGCCACGGTAATTCGCTTGTTCAGATCGGCCAGGCGCTCGGCGATAGAAACGCACTCAGTGATGGGCCGTTATACCAGAATCCATCCTCTCACCTGCCTCTGTTCCACTTCAAAATGTCAACCTAGAATTATTGGCACCTTTTATAAAAAATACTATATGACTCTATAAAACGTACGTATAACCAACGTGATGTTTTGAGCTTACGCACATGACGTCACCTTCATACCTTTATAATCCTCAGAGTCAGTGTGCAGGTCTCCATCAAGCTGTTACATACTACATACAAGGAAGAAAATCATCAAAATATATAAATATTTAAGAAACTGTAGAAATATATGCAACACAATACAATCTTTTCATATGGAATGTTAGTAAAAGTGCGCATTTTCTCCCGGTGTCCAACATTTTAACCACTGCACGTAATAATTATAACAGTCTCTTTTAGAAATTATAATTAGAAATAAAATAAAACACTTACTTTTCCAGCCCTTTTGTTGCCCCGTCCCATCTTTTTCGAAATGACCTTATTTCTTTTCTTAAAACGGTACATTTCCTCAGTTTAAACATTTGATATGTTTCCTACGTTCTGTCGCGAATAACGTACGGGTTTTATGAGATTCGCAAATCGCTGCGTTCTGTTTTTATTTACGTTTTACACAGCGTCCCGACTTTTTTGGAACTGGGGCTGTACAGACAACACTAGTTCCTGGGTCACATGAATGTTTTACGACGATGCTAGTTATCTTGTTTGCTCGATGATAAGTATTAAATAAAGGAGATTTCTGGTTGCTAATTAAGTTTTAAAATGCTAGCAGTGTTAGCAGCAGGGGTTCGTTGTCAAAAATAAATTGCTAATGCAGAAGTCACTTGGTGTGAGTTCCATCATTCCAAGCCTGTAATATGAGGAAGGCACTCCCTGGTATTTCTAATCTGTATGATCAGAAAGTTCCTGCAGTCTCAGCGGACGGCGGAGATATGATGTAGAAGCTGTGCAACAGCGCTAAACTCAGCATGGCAGTAACAGCAAGCAATCGCTCCTAGCTGAGATCAAAGCCATGAAGACGTGAAGTCGGAGGAAAGGAGAGCGAACCCATCCGTCACCCGGACCTCACGATGCATTATTCATCAAAGCTCCGAGTTCATCTTATTCACAATGAATGAGCCGTCGTAGCATTAGCGCTTAGCGGTAGCCCGCGTGAACCGGTGGCCTTTCGGAGCTCCGGTCAGGAATCTTGATCCGTCGTTGACGCTCGCTAAAACTTTACGCCGCGACCGCGACGGCTGCTGTGTTAATTGGGGTTTGGGGTTAATCTGAGTGGAGAAGCCATTTTGCAATTATAGCGACAACAATAAGCTCGCTTTATCTGCAGTAATAACCTCAGGGAAGATGGATTAATCTGAGCTCCCGGCAGCAATTTAGCATGTCTGCTATTTTATTTATTCATCTTTATTTCCACTCAGACTCAGAGAGCAGACCTCTGAGAGAGCCGACACGCTAACATGGAAATCAGGTCAAAATCATACTAGCCGCGTTCAGTTCGAGTGCCATGGAGATTAGCCGCCCGCTAGGAAAAATACAGCCAATGTTTAGCAAGTTATTTGAGGTATTATATATAGTATTGTTTCCTCAGAGGAGTAGCTCTCTGAGGTGGGTTTCGGTGCAGTTAGCACATAGCCGCTAAGTCAGAGTGATGCTAGGCATTTAGACAAAAACGTTTGCTAGCTTCTAAAAGGTTTTTCGAGCTCAAAATGAGATTAACTCTAGGAGAGTGGACAAACACCTTCACTCTTTCCCAAAATGTCAATAAGGCGATTTAGCATTTAGTTTGTAGCAGCTAGGTCGAGATGATATTAGCCACCGAGGCAAACATATTTGCTGGTTCCAAAGAATCAATGAGGTAATTTAGCATGTGTGGTCATTTATTTGTAGATCTCTAAGATAGTATTCTTGTGTTTTTATTTATTTGTTTTTGTTTGTTTTTTAGTGAAATTGATCTAGACTTTAATTAGCGATAGCCACTAGATTTTTTTTTCTCTAGTCAGTGTACCTAATGTGAGGTTTTTTCTTTCTTTCCTTTTCTAAGAAAGGGTTTAGTTATGTTGTAGATGCTAGCTCAAAATAAGATTAGCCAAAATGGGATTAGCTACACGTGCTAGTCCTGAAAATTCATCGCTTGCAGAAGCTGTGAGGAGTGTGTGTGTGTGTGTGTGTGTGTGTGTGTGTGTGTGACAAGGTTTAACATTTTGAAGAACATGTTTATTTCAAACAGCCTGCAGCTAGAACTCCCATTAGCACTCGGCGCAGTGAGCGAGATTGAGGGAGTCTGAGGGAGAGTGTGAGAGAAAGCGAAAGAGGAAGAGAGAGAGGTGTTGTGATGTCGGAGGCTTTGGGACGTGAGGAAACGAGGTTACACCCTGGAGTCCTCATTACGCTTCCTGATCACACAGTGTCAGCGCGACAAAGAGAAAAAACCCCCAAACCTCTGGATATCTTCATAGGGGTTTAACATCTAATTCATTTTTTATTTTTAAAGAATATGACATCAGCAGTTATGACATGCTAGTTTGTGGGTTAGCTTGTTTTTACTGCTAGGTTTTCCTTAATTATCCTGTTAATTATAATGTCTGGAGTCAGCCTGTTTGCTTGCATGCTAGTTTTTGGGTTAGCCTGTTTACTATAACGTTAGTTCATGGTTAAGCTTGTTTACTATAATACAAGCCTGTTTGCTATAACGTTCCTTAATTAGGCTGTGTAGTATAATGCTAGTTCCTGGGTTAACTTGCTTACTATAATGTTTTTTATGGTAGTCTGTTCACTGTAATGCTAGTTTTGGGTTAATCTGTTTACTTTAGTACTATTTCTTGCGTTAGCCTGTTTACTATATTAATATTTTTGAGGTTTACTATAACGTTCCTTAATTAGATTGTGTAGTATAATGCTAGTTCCTGTATTAGCCAGTATACTTTAATGCTAGTTCATGGGCTAGGCTGCTTACTATAATGCTAGTTCCTACGTTAGCCAGTTTATTATAATGCTAGTTCCTGCATTAGCCCATTTACTATAAGCCTAGTTCATGGGCTAGGCTGCTTACTATAATGCTAGTTTTTGTGCGAACACTATCCCAGTTAACATAATTCGGATTGAAATGAAGTGAATCAAGTTTTAATTGCTTGCCAAATGTTGTTTCTTTGCTTCTTTGGCCCTCTTTTTCTGAAAGCAAGTTCATCCTAGTTCCTGTTTCAAGTTCCTATTTTCTAGATACTATTTCATCTGGTGTTTAATGATAATGTTGATAGTTCACATTTAGCGATAGGTTCTCCTGAGATGGTGCGTCTCTCGAACGACGGTGCTCTAAGGTGTCAGCTGTACGTTATCCCGGTCTCCGCTCCACAGAGTAGGGTTGGGAAAGCTTCTGCCTGGTACACCAGCCACTTGCTTTTTGTGCTAAGAGCCCATGCTGATCAGAATAATGTGAATTTATGAATACGGTATGAGAGAGCAAATCACCGCCCAAGATGAACCCAGTGATAAGATGTAGATGAACTGTCTAAAGCATTAGAGTGAATAATAAGTTGTTGTTTTTTTAATTGAAAGGAAAGGCATTCACAGATAATATTTTGCTAACCAGGTGGCGAGGAGGAAGTGCGTCCTGAAGATGAGCTTCATGTTGTTAGATACTGTTCCACCTCCGAACACCTGAATAGACGGGAATTCTTTTATTTAAAAGAGTAACTAAATCACCTGACGATTGATTGTCGGAGTAAATCGCATCGCCTCCATTTTCCAATCGCCAGCGTACACTCTGTACTGTTGACTCCAAAGACTCTGAAATGTTTTCTTTTTATGGCCTCATAAAGCAAAGCACGGTTATATTTTGTTACAAATACTACTGACCTTTACGGCCCGAGCTAAATTTCCCTTATACACTGCACAGTTGCTGGGCTATATTAAAGAGATTTCACGCGGCATGGTTTCCAAAAGCTCCGAGTGAATATTTTATTTTCACCTTGAATGCTTCCCTGGTTACTGGAGCTCCTCGGCAAACAGATTTCAATTAACTCGCCGTGATTAAATGCAGTGAAACGGAGCCTTTACGGCGAGATATTTGCTGAACACTCTCTCATTAACCGCCATGGGAATACACACGGCTCTTCCGTTTACACGTTCTTCCACACATTATGATTTGAACCCATACGTTTCAATTAACTACATTTTAAAAATGCATTAAAGAAACTTTTGGAGAGAGAAAAAAATTTGATGTGACCTCTAAGCCAAATCCTTAAAGAGTAACTTCATGGAGGAAAGTTTAAGAGAAAAGGCAAAAAAAAAAAAAAAAATACACGTTTCTTCCATATCCATTCTTAGTTGCTTACGAGTAAAGAAAGTTTTGCATTATAAGAACGTACAAAATGTTTGCTATCAATCATTCTAGCAAAATAAATCCAAATGAACGGTTGGATTTCATTTGATTCGATGTAAACTAGGTCGTAAGAACAGGTATGACTGCTAACTCAGACCCGATCCTGCTAAATCCTCCCAACCAGCTAACTCCACCCCCAACCCTAAGCTTTGTAACTGTATAGTTTCCCATACCGCTTATACTACACAGGGTCACGAGCCTGGAGTCTATCCCAGGGAACTTGTGGAACAAGGCAGGGTGCCAACCAATCAGCATGTCTTTGGACCGGGGGAAGAAACCAGAGTACCCGAACCACAAGGAGAACATGCAAATTGGTGGAGGCATGATTCGAACCCCTGACCCTGGATTTACATTTATGGCATTTGGCAGACGCCCTTATCCAGAGCGACTTACATTCATCTCATTTATACATTTACAGTTGAGGGTTAAGGGCCTTGTTCAAGAGCCCAGCGGTGTAAGCTTGGTGTTGGGATTTGAACTCATGACCTTCTGGTGAAAGGTCCACCATCTTAACCACTGAGCTACCACTGAGCTACCACTGCCCCTAACCACTAAGCCACCATGCCTTAGCCAATATATAGCTGGATAATTAGGGTACAACCTCAATAGCTACAAAAAGGGGTTGGCAAACTTGGATCTACCTCCGCTAGTTCCGCAACAACACCAAGATACTCTGACTCAATGGGTGGAACAAGAGAATTCGACAAAACGAACATGGAAATATGCAGAAGCATTTATTAAGTCCTAAATTATAAACATGGGGAAAAAGTTGTACGGTAGTTAATGTTCGGGGCGCAGAAAATCCAGAATGCCCACTTGGGGTCAAAAAGTTTGGGAATCCCTATTCTGCAACCTTGTAAAGATATATCTACAAGACAGATAATCTTCTGACATCCCAGTTGGAGATAAAGGTCAACTACAGACCGCACAGTTGAGGGTTAAGGAGATTTTTTTTTTCTTATAAGAACCCAACAGTGCCAGCTTGGCGATGCTGGGATTTGAATTCTTTTCCTCAGTCGCCCGTAACCTGAACCGCTGAGCCACCAATCTCCAGCCCACATCTTCCGCCATCGTCTTGGCGACTTTACATATTTCTGAAATCCTTGTCTGCGCAGTAGGTCGTTTGCCAGCGTGGCGTCAGGAAGCACTTTTTCTTTCCGAGCGACATTTTTTTCGGCCTCCCACACGGAGCTGGCGTGAGAAGTGTGAGTGTTCAGTCACGTCAAGAGGGAGCGGTGCGATCACTCTCGTAACCACCGATGTGTGTCAGGATTTAACCTGCAGCTCCATCGGGGAGCCGTCAATCACACGCCGCACACAAAGAGAGCATGATAGTGA
Source organism: Ictalurus punctatus (assembly GCF_001660625.3). Classification (NCBI taxonomy): domain Eukaryota; kingdom Metazoa; phylum Chordata; class Actinopteri; order Siluriformes; family Ictaluridae; genus Ictalurus; species Ictalurus punctatus. The sequence continues at coordinate 1,370,603 of NC_030444.2, forward strand.
GAAAAAGAGAGAAGATAGAAAAACAACCTGGCTGTAGAGATGGAGAGAAGAGACATGGCACTGTGGTGGCATATTGTATGCAAACAAGCATCTTTTGTACATATTCACATTCTGAGGTAATGGGTTTAATCACAATTGAATGAGTTTCCGGTTTAGCGCACGTTACATTCCCGATTACTTCCTCTGGTTTAATCTGAAGAGATGTTTATTTACAGTAACATTCATGGTAGGAGTCGCCAGTGTAAGTGCCTTGTAACATTTATCACGTTAAGTATCTCCAGGCATGTAGACCGAGATTTGAATGAACTATAACGGCCATTTTGTGAAAAACATCTAACGCTAAAATTAGCTGAAGTGACATGACGTTAATTATGACACATGACATTTACACTGCTCACGGGTCTGCTCTGTGGAACGGCGTAGGTTCCTCAGTGCGGTGTGATTGTGAGTGGTGTCTCAGAGAAAGCTCTCGCCGCTCCATTAAAGCTGAACGATGAGCGACTTCCTCCAGACACGTCATTGACCGGCTCTCGCTCATCCCTTACAGCAGCTACGGGAGCCACAAAATGACTTCCTGTGAGACTTAGATTAGGAACTACACTTCCAGTTCCATCAACCGAGGTATCAGGAGAACAGAGAGAGAGAAAAAAAAGAGAGAGATTTCTGTAAAGCAGATGTACCAGAGCTAACATTGGACCACTTCTTACACTGACAGAGTCCCTGAGGGCTCATGTGACAAACCTTAAGGGGGAAATGGAGAAGGCACGTCAACTCAAAACTAAACAAGGGTGGATTAAAATGAGGAGGGTTTACTGACAGACTGCAGAACATTGGGTGTGATCTAAAGTGGACCGGATGGGCGTGTCTACGTGGAATAGATTGGTATGTGTTAAAGTGGAATACACAGGCATGACTTTAACTACACCAGATGGACATGTCTAATTGGATCAGATGGGTATGTCTAATTGGATCAGATGGGCATGGCTTGAAATGGAACAGATAGGCGTCTCAAAATGGAACAGGTGAGCGTGTCTGAAAGTGGAACACATGGGCGTGTCTCATAGTGGAAGAGATGGGCGTGTCTCATAGCGGAAGAGATGGGCGTGTCTCATAGCGGAAGAGATGGGCGTGTCTCATAGCGGAAGAGATGGGCCTGTCTCATAGCGGAAGAGATGGGCCTATCTTAAAGCAGAACAGATGGGTGTGTCTTAAAGGGGAACAGATGGGTGTGTCTTAAAGTGGAAAGGATGGGTGTGTCTTGTGAAATCGATGGGCCTATCTTAAAGAGGACTGGGTGGGTGTGTCTTACAGTGGAAAAGATGGGCGTGCCTTACAGTGGAACAGATGGGCGTGTCTTACAGTGGAACAGACGGGCATGTCTTTAAGAAGAAACAGATGGGTGTCGGCCGTGTGTTCTAGAGATTTAGATGATCAAAAAAATTCAAATAAATGCCAGATTTCCCGCTTACCAACTACGACTTTAAAAAGCCACGCCCACTTAGAGCCGCTCTCAATCTTATACATATGGACCTAACAACATGCCTTCGTTTCCATACATGAACTTGTGAGGAGGCAGATCTTCCTTGACGAGGTGGATCTGGTGTTTTGGAACAGGGCGTAAGAGTGTTTTTAAGCATCTGTTTACGATGCAACATGTGTCGGCAATGCCGCGTTCTTCAAAACGACTCCCACTGTCGCACTTCCTCTGAGGGAAAAACTAATTAAAGACTAAGAACCCAATAAACTTGCAGGAAAGCCCAGGCTTATCTGAACCTGAAGCAACATCACACACACAGAAACACACACAGTACAGATGCAGCATCCCGACCTCACAGGCACATCACAGGCGTTGCGTTGTGTGTGACCAGCCATGATGCCATTAGCATAATTACAAAGCGCCTTAGCCCATTAGTAATTAGTTCCAAGCGAGCAGCCGAGGCTAAGTCACAGCCAACTGGGCGGGCGAGAAAACGTTCCCAAAATACGATGCAGAGAACTGCCAGAGTGCTGGCCTGCGAGCCAATTAACCTCAGTGTTAATTAGAAAAAAGAGTCTTCTGGTTTATCTGAAGGAGGCGGCTTTAATTGGAGGAGGGATATTTGGACGAGGTCATGCAGTGCCAAGAATAGTGTGTGTGTGTGTGTGTGTGTGTACTTGCTGAAGATGCTTCCAAGCTTTTATTATTTGTAAGCAAGTATAGACAGAGGACTAAGAAGTGTAATTCCACTTTTTTTTTTTTTTTTTTTTTGCTGTTAATATATTACCATGAAAACTGTGAAACCCAACACTATAAAATGTGTTCTTGCTTAAATATCGAGGGAATAGAAATCAGAACGACCAATCAGAAAGGAGAATTCAACAGCGCTGTAAAGTCCAATTCACTGAGCAGGTTGTGTGAGGACATTTTTAGGAGACCGGAAATCCTTTAAGACACAGGCGGAGTCGTGAGGCTCTCAGGGGAAGATGTTTTGGTCTCGGCGAGTCCTTCAAGCTCTGGCGTTTTAATTTTGAGCGTATTTTGGAGCTGTCACTCAGAGAAGTGTGTGTTCAGGAGCAGAGGTGAGAGATATATATCTCTGCTGTCTGGAAGGAACAACAACAAAAAAAACAACACGCAACCTTCAGCTCCACCTCAGAGGAGTCTGAACTGTCATTAACGGACTGAGGTTAAGCTTTGGGTTCCATTTCCATTTATCAGCCAAAGGTTGTTCAGTTTATTGTTCTGTAGGGAAAAGGTCCAAGGTAGAACCTTAACCAGTCAAAGAACTCTAGAGAACCATGATGTTCCAGAAGCATGCTGGGAGATATCATTATGGAGCATAACTCAGTGTAACATATCATGATTGAACATATCATTAAGGAACGTCTCATGGTGGAACATTACTCAGTGGAACGTATCACGCCGGAGCATAACATGGTGGAACATCTCACGGTGGAACATCTCACGGTGGAACATCTCACGGTGGAACATCTCACGGTGGAACATCTCACGGTGGAATGTATCACAGCGGAACATAATATGGAGGAACATAACATGGTGGAACATCTCACAGTGGAACATCTCACGGTGGAACATCTCATGGTGGAACATCTCACGGTGGAACATCTCACGGTGGAACATCTCACGGTGGAATGTATCACAGCGGAACATAATATGGAGGAACATAACATGGTGGAACATCTCACAGTGGAACATCTCATGGTGGAACATTTCAGGGTGGAACATCACTCAGTGGAACGTATCTCAGCGGAACATAACATGATGGAACATATCATTATGGAACATCTCAGGGTGGAACATCTCAGGGTGGAACATCACTCAGTGGAACATCACTCAGTGGAACGTATCACGGCAGAACATAACATGGTGGAACACATGAACCCCTTAAGGAAGGTAGAACCATTAACCATGGAAAAAAAACACAATAGAGAGTGTAAGGTTAGTGAAATTATAATTAAAAGGTTCCTCGTGTGTTCTTTGGACAGTTTCTAAGGCTTCTTAGCTTCTAAAAGTGGTTCCATCTAGCTATGCTAAGGGTTCCTCAGATAGGTTCTCTAGGGAGACCTCTTAACGGGTCCACTGTTACGAATGGGTTCCCCAATAAGAACACTGTGTGTGTGTGTGTGTGTGTGTGTGTGTGTGTGTGTGTGTGTGTGTGTGTGTGAGACAGTTGAAATTGTAGCTTTTATTGAAAGCTAACTCAAATATAATTGGACAGATTTGTCATCATGAAACCGTTTCATCAAAACACACGTCTCTTCTACATCAGTCATCACCTGATTAGCTGCTTGCTTTGTTCGTTCGTGTGTGTGTGTGTGTGTGTGTGTATGTGTGTGTTTGTGTGTGTGTGCCAAAGGGATGCCTTCCAGTTAGCTGCCACAGGAAACGGAGAAAAGCCACATGCACACAGCTAATTGCCTCTGCCTTCAGCACACCGTTTGCGTAATACCGTAAGCCCTGGAAAAGATCACAAATAGGCTTACTAAGCAGGATGTTCCGGCCAGTAAAGCCCCTTTTTGTTTAGTACAAAATCATGAAAGATTTCCGGCCCGATTCCATTCCCAGAAAATGTTTCAGATGGCACACGCGAGCGCTTTGGCCATGTGCTCGTAATAAAACACACATAAGGTCCATTTCCAGAAAAAATGCAGTGATTTGTATAACACAGCGTTTTTAACAATCTCTCCTCTTTCCTGCTTTTCTCTCTGTGTGGGTCACATACACACACGCTTCTGATTAGCTGCAATTCAAAACCACACCGAAAACAGGCAGACAGTGAGGGTGGGAAAAAAAAAAAAAAACCCTGCCGGTTGACGGAGTGCTCGGTCCTGTATCTCAAAGCATTTCCAAAACATTTTAAGCCTTTATGACGGAGCACTTAACCTGAATGTGTGTTCTATTTCACTACACGACGAAAAGCCAGAACATGTCACTGATTATTAATCCTGTGTGCTGGAAGCAGGAACAAGTGCAAGCGTCTGACTGACTTTCACAACGGCCAAACTGTGATGTCTAGACGACTGGGTCAGAGCATCTCCAAAACGTCTGGTCTTGTGGGGTGTTCTCCGTATGCAGTGCTTAGTACCTACCAAAAGTGGTCCAAGGAAGGACAACCGAAGACTTGATTGATTGATCATGAAAATAACAAATAAACGTAAGACAGTAGAGCGTAACAGGGTGGAACGTAAGACACACACACACACACACACACACACACAATTAGATATGCAGCCTCCCAGGTGGTACCTATAAAAGTCCCAATTTTCTGGAAAAAACGACGAGTGAAAGCGATCTTCTTCAAAGTTTTCCTTTCCGTGATAAAGTCGTCTCCGAGAAAGACAGACGACAGAGGAGAGCCCGCTACGCCGCAGTTCTGATCCCGCGTTCCGTTCCTCTGAACCAAATTTACACGTCTGAGGTCCTTCCTTTCATCGATATGTTAATGACGTCCTGAGCGCACTCTTCACTGACACGATAGCATCTTTTTCTCCCCTCCATCGCCGTATCTTCCTTCCCCAGATTCACAGCGCATCGCTAACGCTAGCGCTAACGCCGGCTAACGTGCGCTCTAAATCGGAGCGTGGATCTCATTCGTTATTAATGACTTCATGCCGCATCATACCACGATCGTTCCGAGGAGCTAAATAAATCTAGCTACACACGTGTTCTTAGCGATGCTACAAGCTAATTTCCATTTTTTACTCGAACCAAAGTTACTTTCCTAGAAGTTATCAGCGATATGTAAATTTCATTCCTCAGACTCCTAAATTTAAACAGAGGAAGAGACGTTAGCATGCCAATCGAGCTGCTAAATCATGAATAAGCGCACTAAGATTAGCTTTAACGACATTATTCGGTGTTTTATTTCCATTCGAAGTTTATTAGAGCAACCTTTAATGCCTATATCTTCCTGCACAGTACAGTACATTGTTAGCAAGGTGCTAATTCATTCCCCAGACAAAACGATCGTGATGCTAAAACCTAACCTACGTAGCCGCTACGTCATTAAGTGCTTTAATAACAAAGTGTGTTAGAGCGAAACATGTCTATAAGCTATTATGCAATTCGGTCTTATCCCTGCGTATATCTCTGTACAGTTCCGTGTGTCGTTAGCGAGGAGCTAATTGAACTACTGTACGTGCGCTATCGCTGACTGAACCGCCCTCGTCGTTCATCATTCGCTCGGATGTGAAAGCTAATCATGAAGTGCTGAGAGATGTTTTTCAGAGGAATAATCATAATAATAAAAAAAAACATATGAGAACGTTCTGGCGGGGGGAAAAAAGTCCTAGCTTCTAATAACCATGCTCATTTCCCTTTGTGTTTTTCAGCTTCGTAGCAAAATGGAGCTTATTGAGCTTTTTGTATTAGTCATATTTGTGTATGCTGTGTAGATGCGCTCGAGTTATTTCTTTTTTTTTTCCCCCTTCCTGGTTGATTTCAATTCGAGCTCCGCAATTTGCAGCCACTTTACAGTGAACAAAAGAGAGTTTTTTTGGCCCTCATACTGTCTCTGGTGAGGTTTTTGTTTTGTTTGTTTTTTTCTTTAACTCAGGAACATAAAGGTGTAAGATATACCTGGGAAATGTGGGACGCGGTGGAGATATCACTAGCGTCTCTGCTTCATTAAGTTTCTCCGGTAAGCCTCGCTGACTGGGGAGCGTCCGCCGCGGATCCCTTTCAGGAGCTTCCGGTTATGCTAACGAGATCTGGGGCTTTCATAGCGGGCGCGGCTGTTAAAACCGTACCGCACGTTGGGGGGGGGTTTAGAGAAAGAACGCGTGTTTCCTCGCTACACTTCACGCTCAACGTCTTAATCAGATTAAGAGATTTAAGGAGCTGGGGCTTTTATCGGAAATTCTGCATTTTTCCGTAGCAGTATTTCTGGGTGAAATGGTCCTGTGTTCAGGGTTCGCACAAAGAGTTTGTTCCGTCGTCGTCGTCGTCGTCGTGTGTATGACGCAGAGCAGTATTTAAACAGTGTGTAGATATTTTTGTTGGGGAGTGGGGAGGGAGGGGGGATGCACCTATCTTGCGTTTACTTTTCTTCCTTTCTTCCTTCACTACACTGAGACGAGTCTAACCTAAAGAGCGTGCGGTCCGATTTCACCCGGAGCACCAAACCGGGTTACAGCGGTGTGAGACGGCCAAAGACGAGCAAGATCCGAGGCAGAAAATCCCTCCTGAGTGACTCCACTGAGTGACTCTGCACACACACACACACATATACACTCTGGTGTGTTATTGGATTAGTGCTAGAGTAGAGAAGTTGAAGTGTGTGTGTGTGTGTATGTGAAAAAGAGACAAAAAAAAAGACTTCCTGTGGGCCTTAACTGGCTTAGGTTAAATTAGCTGAGCCTGCAGTCATGTCTGTGCCGGATAAACCCAGAGAAGCAGACAGACAGACAGACAGACAGACAGACAGACAGACAGAGAGAGAGACAGCAGTGGCATGTCGACACTGTACGCAGCGCACCAGCGCAGAAGTTAAGAAAAGGTTACTCCTCCTGTGTCTTTCACTCTAAGCATCCATCACTGCTTTATTTATTTATTTATTTATTTATATATTCGTATCGATTTATCCAGGAGCAGCACCGCTCTGAACCGTGGCTGGAACTCGTACCTCGAACACCTTACATCTGCTCTACAGCCGCCGGCATTTCATTAGAGTGAGACGCGTACGGTAATCAGCGGATGAAAACAGACAGAGATTCCATATTTAATATTAATATTTGAGCTGCCGTCGAACGTTTCGTAGACGTGAACAGTCAAGAATGAAAGAAGTAGAGGCTTTGTGACTCGCCAGCGCTGAGGCCACGCCTCTTTTACTGCCGCCTTCTTTGTGACTGAAAGGCATAGAAGCCACACCTCCGTGTTTGGGACTGACAGCCACAGAGGCCACGCCTCTTTCTTTCAGATGGACTGGTAAATAAGCCACACCTCGATCGGTGGGAATCAGAATGACAGAGGCCACACCCCCGCGTTTGGGACTGACAGCCACGTACGTCACACCTCCTTCTTGAAGAAAGGCCCCCTTTTATTCATAGGCCACGCCTTCTTCAATGGAACTGACAGATGTAAAAGCCACACCCCCTTCACTGCATAGACAATGCCTTCTTTTCTGCGACTAACAGACCTAGGCCATGCCTCTTTCAGTGTGACTGACGTGCACAGAGGCCACGCCTCCTTCTTTAAGAAAAGCCTCCGTGATAGTCTCGAAGGGCCACACCTTCTTTACTGAGCATGATGGGAAAAGAGGCCACAGGTTCTGACAGACACCTTCACCGCCAGCCTCCTTCATTAGGCGAATGAGGACAGAGGCCACGCCTCGTTTTGTTAACGTGATGGACACAGAGGCCACGCCTTATATTCTGAGCATGATGGACACAGAGGCCACGCCTTCCTGCCTGAGCATTATTGGATCCGAGGTCACGCCTCCTCGTCTGAGTGCGATGGGAAAAAGGCCACGCCTTGTTCTCCTCGGAGACCTGATATACTATATAAATGTAATATATATATAAATGATTTAAGACATTAGCTCATATATTCCAGGGTCTCAAGTGTCTGTGCCTCGGACCATCACTCGCTCATCATTATTTCTGATCCTCACTCCACGGCACCTCCGCTATAATAATCAAACACCTACCGCAACATTCACACTGGGACAATCAGAGCTGTACAATCCTACTGATTACATACTTTACTCTAATCAAGGGCCCTTCTTTCTGGACTGACAAGTGTGTGTGTGTGTGTGTGTGTGAGAGAGAGAGAGTGAGTGTGAGTGAGTGAGTGGCAGCTCCTAGTGGAAAAAATGCGGACATCTCTAATTTCCTGAATCTTAACTTTCTCATGTTGAAATTCGTAACTTCGAGCATTAAACATTTCAAAGCCTTTCTAGTAGCCTCGTGAACGAGCTGTTACTATAGAAACGCTACCGTATTACAACAGCCAATCACAATCCAGAATTCGCCAGTGCAGAATTCAGGGTGGTAGGTGTGTGTGTGTGTGTGTGTGTGGACTAAGAAGAGGCTCGGAGAGGTCTGTATTGTTTAGCGTGTGCTAAACGAGAGAACAGCAGGATCTATTTATGTAGACGCCGTCACATCCGCGGTCCCAGCGAGACTCCGTCTCGATTTCCGTTTAAAAGCGAATTTCTCACGCGGGACCGCGCGCGGAAGCGGAGACGAGCTGAAACGTAAACAGCGATAAAGAAACGCCGATCGAACGAAGCGATCGATCCCGATGACAGGCCGAGGATCCGCTGCCCTGAGAGAGGTGACTGAAGGAAATGATCCGTTATGGATTTGCCATTAAGCGCAGAGTCTCCACCGGGCGCTGGGGTTATTAATCCAGCTTTAATCTCATTAATTAAGGTTCACTTCAGCTCTGGGGGGAAAAGGCACTTAGGATATAGAGGCTGATATTTCAGCGGGGGAAGACAACTCGCGGCGTTAGATCCTGCGTATCTCTCTCACACACACACACACACACATTTTTGTATGACTTTCTTTGTGAGGACTTGTGTGAAGTTTTTTTTTTGCCTCATGGGGACCAAAACTGTCAGATGACCTATAAAAACATGGCCACACACACACACACACACACATTTGTTATAGTTCAACTTCACATTCTAAGCTCTATCGACAACGAGGCAAAGAGCTGAATTAAAAACTTCTTTCTCTCTGTCTTTCTTCCTTCCATAGAAAAATAAACTCGAGTCTGAATGCTCCAGACAGAGCGAATAATGAAATCCTGGAGGGGTTTCGTCTGGTCACTCACCATACACACACACACACACACACACACACAGGCATACAGAAGGTGGACTTGTTTAAGCAGAGGGAAGGAACTCATCACTGTTAATACACACACACACTTTTCCATGCTCGCTATGCAACGTGACCACCATATGGTTCTCCAGCTTTATCCCAGGTCCACACAGAGCTCTGCAATCCCTCCACACACACACACACACACCACAGATAGACACTATGCAAACAGAATGAGCCTGAAGATAGAGAATGAAATTAGGGCTTAACGCAAACAAAATGAGACTTAACTGTGCTTGTTCAAACCGGAGACCAAGAGCTAATCATCTCCAGCTCGTATGCAAGAAATACATGTTTGAGATGTTTATTCAGACCGTACTTTAATATAGAAAATAAACCAATTAAAAACAGTGTAAAATCCTCCTCGGAAGTTCGTACTGTACGAGTCCTGAGCCGGAAGCGGCGGTACGAGATCCGCCTGCGGACGCGATCTCTTTGGGCGCCAAAACTTTATTTCTTTTTTTTACTGACACGACCGACAGCTCATAAAAAGTATTTACTTTTAAATTCTTACTAGTGATTACAACGTGGCGGTGTTCCTGTGCGCTCATCTCCTCGTTAACAACTTTAATCTGGTTTATTTATTTATCTGCGTGTAGTTTCTTTTTTCATGTTGAATTCTTTTTATGTTAGCTATTTTAACATTGTATCATTTTAAATAATAATAATAATAATAATAATAATAATAAACTGCAGTATTTCCCCTCCCCCTCATACTAGCAAACAACAACAACAGAACAATTTACACTACAGTTTGCAGATATTATAGGATTTGTAAAATTCCTCTCTCAATTTATTAATTAAATAATACAAATCTGGCAACTCTATCAACTAATGAATGAATTAATCGGTCGATAAAAATGGAACGTTAGATAACCAAAGAACCCTTGAAGTGTACTGGGTTTTGTTCAGAAGTGCATTCAGAAGCATGATGTTTACAGGTATTCGTAGAATTTTAGCAAGACCTAGCAAATCAGGTCTCGAGCTAGTCTTCGAGCACAGATCGCTACGTCTATGTGATAAAAACGGTCACGCGGATCAGAGCTCGATGGCTACAGCTACTGCACTAATGACAGAATCCTCTACGTTCTCGACGAACAGATGATATCAATTTAAAACCGATGCAGTATTCCAATCTAGCCAGCTAGCATGATACCGTGCTATGAGATGAAAGTCTCCAAGCGCGGTTTCAGTAATGGAGTCGTTTGATTAGCCGCTTAATTATGAGCGGAGTGTGTGGAGTGACTCCCCAGACTGTCTGGGCTTACACTGCTCGTCTCTCCATCTCTCAGGCTTGCTTACAGCCAGCCTTCTCCGCAGACCACCGGCTTCCGCCTGAGCGGCAGCCATTTTGGATCAAAGCTAACGCAGCGCAATCTGAGGCTCGCACAGGGCCGAGCGTTCCAATCCATCTCTCAAGGGCGGCTTGAGCTCCACGTTTTTCTGTTCTCCTCTGGCTCCCAGCACACCTGAGCCAGCTTATCAACGTCCTACAGCCTGCGAGAACCTCAAGGGTTTGCTCAGGAACCTCAGAGCAAAAATGGAGGAGGCCTGAAGGTTGGTTAGGAAACAGGTGTGTGTGTGTGTGTGTATATATATATATATATATATATATATAGTGTGTACAATGGCGGAAAGGGTAAAAAAAAAAAAAAAAAGCTATGGAATATATCTTCAGCTGGGAAGAAAGTTCATTTAAAAACTTATTTTTTTACGTAGGTCCTTAACGTCGTCACGTCATTAGAAGGGGCGCTGGTTTTTCGTGCACGTGTTAATGATACGTTAACGTACATAGGACGTAATGGTTAAATGCACGTTTAAAAATGATCTCCTTTAAACCATGGAGTGACGGACGGCAGGAGACTAAGACGGAAGGGCGGAGTTTATTAGCTCCTCCAAAGCGTATAATACCACCACAACAAAGAAGGAAATCAAATGGAAACCATTTCGCTCAGTGGAGTGGTTCAGCCCCTGTCTACAAGCGTGGAATACACACACACACACACACACACACACGCACGGTGAGTAATGTTCACTGAGATGGAAATGTCCTCGGTGAGATGTCTTTTCCTGCTCCATTAAAGTCAATTTAAGATAAAAGGTGTGTGTGTGTGTGTGTGTGTGTGTGTGTGTGTGTGTGTGTGTGTGTGTGTGTGTGTGTGTTCCACGTTACCGTCGAAAAACACACATTTCCAGTCTCCGGCAGAAGAGAAGACAAGCATTTACTCTGCTTCTCTCATGTACTCGATTTAGACCCATCTCTCTCCATCTCCCGTATCTAGCATTAATGCAGCGCATTGTGTATGCGTTTTGCCTCGAGCCTTTTATTTGCTGTCTGGATGCGAGATGGAAGAGCTTTGAGGAGAACTTCACATTCTTTCGTCTGTTTTTTTATTCTTTATTACTTTCCAACTCTGGTTTTCTCTGATTTTGGCTTGTCGATACAAATCTAGGCAGCATAGTGGTGCAGGGCTTAGCATTGCTGCTTCATAGCTCCAGGGTCCAGGTTTGATCTTCAGCTTGGGTTAATGCCTGTCTGGAGTTTTGGACCATCTTCAGGTTGTTTGGTTTTCTTCCACCTCCAAAAGACATGTCAGTAGGTGGATTGGCTACGATGAATTCATGCCCCCAGGACATGAATGTGCATGGATTGGCGATTGGCATCGCATACACGGTGTACTCCTGACTTGCGCTCTGTGGTCGGCTCCGAATCCACTGGCAGTCTGACCAGGATGAATGACTAATGAACAACAATCTAAACCAAGGGCACAGTCAGGAATTTCCTAAAGGTTCTGTACCAACTGCAAGACGATTGTGAGTTTAAATCGCATGATTTCCAGACCATTCTTCGGTCTTTAAGCGAGGTCCTTAACGCTCAAGTGCTGGGATTCGAAGACGCTTTGGATAAAAAGGTCTAGCACATCTTAAGCACCATTACACAATCCAAAGATTGCATAAAGGCACCAAAGACTGAGTCCAGCAGATAAACTAACAACCCCATGCTGGAGGATGGTCCGAAAGCAAAAGCTTTGTGTTGCAGAACAGTGCTCGCAGGTGATGAAGTGGTTTGAGGTTTGCTAGAGGTTTGTTCCCAACTAGAATCCCAGTTTAATCCCAGTAATCCAGGACAAGAATGTGTAATTTGCAGAGTATATCTAAGCACACCAATATTACACCGATATTACCAGAGATAACACCAAAAATACAAGAATGGACATCGGTCATGATGCATCCTTTAATCTTTGGAAGGTTTGTGTTAATCATGTTCTCAAATAAAAAGCCCAAGAGCTTGTAGGGGCTGGGATTAAAATCATGTAAATACCTGCGACAAGGCTGGGAAAAAATCATGTAGAGGTTAAAGCTTAGCATACTTGTTATTGTGGTACTTGAAATGAAGGGATTACGGGATGATTGTTGAGTATTTAAGAGGTGTATGAAAGAAAGGACGGAGGACAGGGGAGATCGAGATTCTGGGAGAAAGTTTTGAGGGAGGAATGGGGTCATTCTAACCTGGGATACCCATCCTGACAAAAAAATAAATAAATAAATATATCTTCAGATCTTACGGAGCCTGGGACGTGATACTGTTATTACACTTGGCAGTTAAACGTTCTCATCAGCTTGGTCGTGTTTCTGAATAGTCGTAGGCAGGAGAAGGGTCTAGGGTTCTGTGGTACAGGATGCGGAGTACATCTGTGGAACGCTGGTTGGGGGGCGGGGGTACACCCCGGATGGGATGCCAGTCCGTTGTTACCTGGGGGATACTTTTTAGGAGGTGTGAGTATGTTTACCTGGAGGAACACCACATAGTCACAAGGAGAACATGTGACAGTAACCCGAGGTCAAGATCGAACCACTGACCCTCAAGCCGTGAGGGTTCAGTACAACTTCCCGGTACAACTAGGCTGCTTCTTATTATTGTACTCCTACAAGTGTTCTTCTTAAGGTTCTTCAAATCTGTCCACGATGGTGACGTTGAAGGCGTAATTCTGCCGAGCACAGATGAGGCTGGACTATCTCGAGGTAATAACGAATTAGTTTCTCCAGTTTTCCCAGTTCCAGCATATCAACGTACCCGGCAAACTCAATTTTAACTGGGATCTTCGGGGTTCTTCGGTCCGCTCGGAGCCGTGGTTCCTCGGGTACGCAATACAGTACGCAAGAGGAAAAGATCAAAAGTGTTGCTGATCTCAAGGAGGATCTTCGGCAGATCCGTGTTACTTTGGAAGAGCTCGATTCCGCTCTAACCTAAAAACATGTTTCTAATTTGCACTGCTGCTGCAATAAAAGACGAGCATAACCAGCGGGCTTGCAGTCCTCCTACTGCGTGCTCCACTGTGCTTCTAGTGCTCTCATGCACTCAGCTGTAATTATACTCTTGTTGCATTCTAGGCTTTGCCACAGGAGTCATCAGCATATCCTCGGCCTCCTGCAGTGATGTGCAGTACATTGCCTATTACAGTGACTTTACGTGCCCTATAACGGATTACTCAAGTCAAGGTCTCATTATACCACGCTGTACAATCTCGTAAGAATCGCGTGTTCCACCCGGCCACATGGCGACGACATTCGAAAGCTCCCCAGAAATGACCTGATCACATACACGAATTCTTCAAAACCGGGTGATTTCATGGCGACGTGGGTTCAACCTTCCTCCAGTACCTTTTGGAAAAACTGCGATGGCATCAAATTCCCTTATTATCGCTGTCGTTTCCGTCGTGTTATTCGGAAATGCAGCGTATCTATCGCGCCACGGGCGACACGAGCGCATACAGCTCAGACCTGTCACCGGTTTCCTGTTGAAATGTGCCTGTGGCTAAAAACCCTCGAGTGTGCACAGGGCTGCTATCGCTGCATTCTGTCGGCCTCTCCAAAAGTGAGGCAAACGAAATCGACCGAAAAGCCACTCGTTATTTTCAAGTAAGAGGTTCCGGAGATCCTTGAAAAGACGTTCCCTACGCAACGTCGTGTATGCAGAAGATTCAAGCGAGGCAAAGGTGGGATTGTCTGCATCCGCGTCATCCCAAACAATCTTCACGTGCGCCTTTCGTTTCATTTCAGTTCATTTTACTTGTCAGCTGTCACCTTGGAGCACCGAAATCAGTAATAATGCGGTCAGTTATGCCAATATTCAGTCCGGACAGAATTTAGAGGTATTTTTTTGTGATTGTCGCGGCCAAGAAATGCTCGATTTTGCTGTGTCTTTTTATTTTTTTCAAAATTAGTGATGCAACCTGTGGAGTTTTTTGTGATTCTTTTTGCGGAACACTACTGCGCTTGCATGAAATTGTTTTGCACGCGCTTTCTCTGTGATTTTTGCTGGTAAACGAGAACTCTTAGCTGTACTCATGTCCGACGCACGTGAATCGAAGACGGCGTTGGCTGAGCGCGCGTCGTGACGACGTCACATGACGCGTCTTGGTCCAAATTGTGAAAAACTCCTCAGGATATTGCGATCTGCGATCGCAACATCACGGAATCCTGCGAGGACTGATATGCTTGAAGCGGGATGGGAGCTGGTTGTAATCAGTTGAACCGCAATGACACTTTTCTACCACTAGGGGCTCCTGTATACGCATGGTCATGAGTGTGAATAAATATACACACGTTTCTCAGAGCCAAGAGTACGTAGAAACAGAAACGCTTTTTGATTCACGTTCTATATGTAGAAATGTACGTATACCCGTAGTTTGATAAATGCGGCATACAGCACCAGGATTCGCCGGAAGTGAACCCCAGACCACGATTTTTTAAAACCATACTTCATCGAGTATACCGAAGTACCGTGGCAATGTGTGAAAACGATGCAAGTGCGTTGAGTGAGCCAGACGTCAGACTGAACGTTTATGAAATTTCAAGATAAGAAGATTGAGATTTAATTAAAGTGAGGGGCGGAGTTTCACATCACAGCGTTGATTACTTCCCTTATTTGAAACCCTTTAATTAATCGCAAAACCACTGCTCGGTAGAGTTCCTAAGACTTTTTTATTTATTTTTTTTTATTTTTTTAAACATGCTCAGGTTCGACCACAGTCTCAAAAGTATGTTTGGGAAATATGACGTCGTTCCTCCCAGATAACGAGCTTCTTAAACTGACCAAATCGTCGCAGTTTCAACTAAATGCCATTCGTAATTGAGTACTAGTTTGGAAAACTCTCGACTGCTGTGTTGTGGTTTGAGAGAAAATGGCAGCTGGTCTTAACTCCAGATGTGTAAAAGCCCCCCGACAGATGGTTTTCTTGGTGTGTGTGTGTGTGTGTGTGTGTGTTTAAGAATGAAATGCAGCTAAAGAGGTGGTCCAAGGATGTGCAGGTGCATTCGTGTTTGTGGAATAAATGCGACGAGAGCGCTAGTTTGGTTCACACCGTGTAG